>NC_044291.2:7118895-7276752 GCF_004027225.2 Strigops habroptila
GTTTATTGCTGGTGTAAGCAGGAGTGACTCCTAAATCACACAGGGTACCTCCCATTTACATCTGTGATGGATCAGGCCCACCAAACGAGCACGACTACCTCCTGGGCTCTCTGTGATCTCATTCACTTGCAGCAGCAAGATGGTTGTTATGTAGCACGGATCCAATCTGCTTTCATGGCTGTTGCATGGCAATTAGAGTAATTTTGTGTAAAAGGCTTCCTCAGAGATGGTATCAAGGCATGGGCTGGATGAAATGGACACAAACTTTGCTGGATATAGAACTAACATTAAGCACGATGATAACACCTAAAGCTTCAGTGGGTTTTTTTAATTGCTCTTGGAGCCCTAAGAAATATTTTTTCTCTGGTTAGAACCACAATAATATTTCATTCCACTGCTTACCCTAAAAAATGGATTTCCTTTCCCTTCTCAGCTGGTGATTTGTTTTGCATTAATGCCTTTCATAACTCATACGTTTCCCCATTAAAAATTAATGCTTGGTGCTGACATAAACAAATGAAATTTGTATTATTAATGTTTTACATAGGTAAGACTTTGTAATAACAGATTCATCATAACAGACTGTTTTAATTAAAAGACTTGCTTGTTCCCTAAACTGATTTCAGACATCATTTTGGGCATTGGGAAGAAAGTCTTGTACAACCGCCTGGAGAGGGGTGATCAATAAGGCCTCACAAGCCATTTTTATAAGTTGGCACCCAAGTTCAGACAAGGTATCTGCTGTCTGGGTTATACTCAATGAGAACAGCAAGTGGGAAAGGCACTGGTGGTGGCTTTTGGTGCAGCTTCAGGCCTCTACACTCATTAGAGTTTCTACCGGAGGTTCAGCAAAACATTGGAAATCACTGTGCTTCGTGGGACAATGTTGAAGGTGAATAAAGCACCTAAGTGGTGGGACTGTGCTAAGGATTTGGCTTCAGGTCTTTAGACTCTTTTGGCTGGAAAACCAAAGGAGAAGCAACAAATTCAGTTATAACCTGCCTCAATTTACTTTCCTTTAACAAAACAGTCCATACCTGAAGTCCATGTTAATTATAATGTCAAGCATGCCTTTATTTGAAAGTTTCTCATTAAAAATTTGCCTCTGGTTCTGAGGGTAATAGTGTTGACTGTCCAAGAGAGGAAAACCTTGCTACTTAGCTGTGAGGCTTCCTGTGATGCCTCCATAATATGGCTGTATGATACATTCGTAGGCAAATGAAGTTCTGCTTGAGAATAACTCCATTACAAAGCAGTGGTAATTGTTCCACAAGACAGGGCTACAGCCCTACAAAATTCATAAAAAGAAAATCAAACATGTTAAATCATGGAAAGGTGTGAGAAAGAATGAAAATAGGAGCATACTTCAAAACAGAACTGGGAGCAGTGGTACAAAGTGTGCTAATGACAGGGAACAGGGTGATGGGAAAACATCAAGGGGGGGATTTCTAAAGCCCAATGCACTCACCTTACTCTTCCCCTGTTGAAATCAATGGAAATGTGCACTTCAGTTTTTCTATACTAGTGAGTTCAAGGGGAGCTGAATTAAGCCAGGGCGCTTTTAAGTCACCCACCTTCCATATCTGTAAAGAACAATTGGAAGAGTGAAGAGCTAAGAATTGAAACCATTGTAAAAAAACCCTAGAAAATGGTTCTGGGAAGCCAGGAGTGCTAAAAAGAAAAAGAGAAAGATGATAAGAAGAGACTATCTGTATTGGACATCAGGAGCTTATAAAAGGCTGTGAGATGTAAAATGGCATCACTCTGGAAAGGACACGAAAGTGATGAAGTGAATAGCAGGGCTATATGACATGCTCATTAATGGGCAAGATGACTTAGGCTGGTTGGTTACCTAGAAGCAGTTGATAAAACTCCTCTCTCCACCCCCTATAGCTCCCACTGTGACCAGTGGAGATAGATCCAGGCAAAAAATGGCATTGCAGAATGGAAAAGGAGGTTTGTGTGCATCTCACATGGTGTTGGAATACAGATATGTAGACCAGAGGTGTGCATCTATTTCTGAGTCTGACTCTTATTGTCGGCATCAAGCTTAAGTGTAGCCCTTATATATGTGCACTGTAGAGATTTTTTATGTTGCAAGGGGCAACTTCCACTAAAACAAAGGTTAAATGTACTTTTTGCACCATTTACAAGTGCATGTTGCAGCTCTGCAGCTGCGTGTCTAGCATGCGATTGTGGCCACTTCTGCAGTCTTTGTGCTGCTGAACCTATTTAATTAGGTGGAATTGGATTGAATCTGCTAAGCAGTTATTGTCAACACTGTTTTCTGTGCATGGATATATCGTTTGGGAACCCACAGGAGTGTTATGCTGGACATGGGAATGTTGTGCCTTCGGTTGAAACCCAGCCAGCTCCACAAAGCAATGGCAAAATAAGACAGAGATTTCAGGCACTTAATCTTAAGTCAAAAGTGAAAAAAAGAGGCATATTTGCCCAGCTCAGTGATCACATGAAAGGGAATATGGTCCACTTCTGCCTGAGGCGGATAAGGAAAGCTGGTATTGCCTGGCATGGTTTCTTCTAGACTTCAGGAGCTTTCCAAAGGACATTGCAATAGGAGGGGACACACTGCCCCCCAAGAGGAACCAATGCTGCCCCTGCTAACAGAGAGCTGCTAGGTGGGAACAGGGGTTGAAAAACGTGCTGTGCAGCAGCCGCAGCTTCATTTATTTGATAGGCCTGTGCCAAAGCAGAGCAAATGTTCATTTTCCTAACTTTGCATCAATAATTAATCAAAACTGGTTTTACATAAGCCTGAACATAAAATTATTAGCTCCTGGAGGTTTTTCCAGTAGTTACAGCAAGACCTCTGTCAGCAGCTTCAGAATAGATGTGCTTTAAAGGAGAGGAATGTTGATAAATACTCATCTATTGCCCCTGCTGTTGCTCACTCAATCAGCTCTCACCTTTCATCCTCTTTTCCTCTTGTGTTTGGAGGCGAAAAAAAGAGGAAGGAAGAAAGTAGGATTTTACTTAGAATGGAGGGGTAAAGGAGGAAACTTTCTTTCTTGACGAACATTAGAAAACTGGTTTGCAGGATAATAAAATAAACTGAACCTTTCCTCAAATCCAGGTGTATTCCTGGAATTTCAATTAAATGGTGAGATCTCTGGGGCACAGTCTAGCTTTTCTATTCTCTTTCCTTAAGATGTTTAATGTGACAGGGTGTTGATCCTTTGTTATTTCTCAGAGGCACTTTTGTGATAGAAATAAAACAATAAAGAGCGCGTTATATCTGGACTTGGCTAGTGTGATTACTGGTACAGTGTGGGCTGAAATGGAGGGCTCATGCAACTGAAGGGCAAACCTCTGGACCTCAGGAAAAGCTTTGAGGAAGCATCCTTGAGGTCTGTCCCTTTGCTCTGGATCTGCAATGGACAGTTCAGAGAAGACTAACACTGTGTGCAATCAGTTACTGACAGAAAGAGTTTCCCTTCCTCTCTCTTTTCCCCCTCTACTTGCCAGGGATGGTCCCACACTCCTTAGATTAGGTCCAGTGTTGTGAGACCTCTGAGACTCCTTCTCTCCCTGCACGGGACTGTGAACATCTAAACCTCATCAAACATTTCAAACTCTGAACACCTTTACTGTCCAGTGGGGAAAGTCTGGGGCTTTTAAGGGATTTTCCAAGAAGTTTTGACAATTCAAGGACAGATTCTTAAGTGATGAAATTCAGCATCAATCCCCTGACTTTAGGGAAAGGATAGCAGTTTGCACCATATCCATCGGCCCATCCATCTCAGAGTGTCTACAGCATTGAGCCTTTCTTGTGGCCATGTCCAGGGTGTAGAGAATTTGGATCACCTCATAGCCTTTGCAAATCAGCTGCTGAACACATTGTAGTAAATAATGTTCATTCAAGATTTAATTCCTTTCTTTTATTGTTTCTGAACCTGGTAATACACGGATGGAGGGTGCAATTGTCGAAGTGTAACTGAAGAGTTTAGAGGCCAAACTTCCATTGAAGTGAACAGGAATAAGGCAACCTTTAAAAGTCTTTTCTAAGATTTCTTCCCACTGGTTTATCCTTCAGGATTCACTCCACGGGATGATAAAGATTTTAGACTTTGGACTGCTGGAAAACTGTTTCCTCACTGTTTGTACTGAGCAGGCAGTCAGCTAAGGCACTAACTCTTCTTGCTCACAGAGAAACAATAGGAGAGGTGAATGATGAACAAAAATAAGAACTTTGGGAATGTCAAAAGCAGAAGAAAAGAAACACTGGAGGTTTGCAGGATCCACCTCAAACAGCTCACGTTTTTATAGGGACGTGGAAAAGGGATGAAACCCAGCCTTGCAAAACACAGCAAATGAGGTTCCCTTAAACAGGAAAAGAAACAGTGCATTTGAGATATACACATACTATTTCTCCTTAATTGCTGATCTTTTTCCTCATAGTTTTCCTGACAGATCCACATGCTATTTTTCCTTTTAATTTCCTGAATGTAGTTATCAACTGGAGGAAAAATAAATAATCATGAATGACAACGTGTAATTTCTTGCAATGAAATATTGAGATACCAGTTATTTCCCAAGATTAATCTGAATGTTTGAGAGTCTCTTTCTTCAGCTAGATGGGAAATGGGACCTATCACCAGGATTCCTTTCATTTTCCTGCTTTTTTTTCTTTTTTAATGGCCACATTCCTGTTTCTTTTTTTTGCCTTGCCTGTAGTAGAAAAACCTACTTTCTGATAAATCTCTTCTTTTCCCCCCCTGAGACTCTCCAGCAGTCTGTCAGGAGCCCAGGAAGGAATAGCTCATTTCTGTCAAGAGCTCCATAGTAAGCATTAAATGTCTTCTACAAAGCTGTCACACTTGTTTGAACAACAATTTACTCCCTTTCATGGCAGAGTGAGAAGGACTGCTTGGAACTGAGAGCTCAGAATGGCGAAAAAAGCCTCATGACCCACTTGCACTGAGATGCTGGCATGATATGATAGGGTATTGTGATAATGAGACTGCATTATGGGGTGGTTGAAGGGAAATGAGATGCCTTTGTAACCACCTGAGCAGCACCATCACTCAAATCCGAATGGCTCCTACTGATCCCGAAATATAAGGTATCACTCGCACAGAGTGGCATGGCAAAGAGTGAAGGAGATGGGATGGCATCAGTCTTCCTCCCTTTCTCTCTCTGCTGCACACTTAAACTGATGCCTAACAGGGAGTCCAGACTGTTAAGGAACCTCAAAGATTCTTCAAGATACCACAAATATCTAAATCAGACTCAGAACTCTCTATTCAGAGGGTTCACTCATACACTGACCCAGTGGGAGATGGACCCCAGCAGGTCTTGGATTAATTTTATGCATCATTTCCAGCTTTTCCTCCGTCTTCTGTTCCAACAGCTTTACAAAGCTGTCACCAAATACGCTGCAGATGAGAGAGAGTCATGGTCACAGAATGGCATTTTCCTTCTGTTCTTTCTGACACTGTGTTTTTGTCACTATTACTAAAACCCAGCCTGGCTTCAGGCAGCGTTTAGCATCTTAACTACAAGATCATCCATCTTTTCTGTATTTCTAATGGGCTACACCTGCATGTGATACTAATAAACAAAATATTGCAGAGCTGTCAAGTACTGCAGTGTTAGTGGTGAGGTTTTGGGGACTGCAGATCTGATCTGACCTGCTGATGTGCCTGCAGGTCATTTCACCCCATAGGTGCATGGTACAGCAGCCTTGCTTTACTTCAGTACTTTGTTAGGAGAAAGAGCAATGCTAGTAAATGGAGAAGTAAGCTATGGTCCTTCCTCCTGTCTCTTCCCTTTGTAGAAAGTTAAGTTTTAGTAGAGAACAGCATTCTTCCCTGACTGGAGCAGAGTCACCTGAGACGGTGCGATGTTCAGTAGTGCACAGAGAGGTTGATGACCCAGTAAAAGCCTAGTTTCACAAAACCCCTAGTCCTAGCCCTCCCCTAGTGTTTCTGATGTCATTCTGGCTTGTGAAATTTGCCCATCGCTCTTCTGCATTGAACATCTTGTTTTCTGCACACCCAGGAGGGTAGGTATTAGCTTTTTCATGAGTATGACCATTGTGTCCATTCATTTATGGAGAAGATCCTGGGAAATTACCTTAGTCTTGCTAATAGCAATTATAATAAAAATAGAACTACAATAAAAAGAAACACGGTGCCAAATCACACAAGAGAGTCCTCACTGCACTGGGAATTGTTGTAAGGCAATGTGTTCCCTATCCGTTCCTGAGTGATGAATAACACCAGCCCACCAGAGAGCAAGATTATCACTGCTGCCCTTCCTATGTCCTCTGTGATGGCAGGAAAGAGTAAGTGGGTATTTGCTGCTGGAAGTATCTGCAGGCTCCAAAGTCTAGAAGCATTTTCAGTCCTGCGAGCATGAGGCAGAGGATGTATCTCTTTCTCACGTCTTCTCTCTTTATCTATGTTTCCCACCATCAGTATCTCAGATTCTGCAAATGCTTCAGAAAAGAAAAATCAATGTAAACTAGACAAGAGACTTTCCAGACTGTAAAGCAGAGATGGCATTAGGTGTCCATTAATCCCATGGCTGTAGTAAGTCCCTGAAGCAATGGAAATGGAAGGAGGCAGAAGGGAGGAGGAGGGAATGCCAGGGGACAGAGAGCTAGCAAATCCTCTCTTATGGTTGTGATTGTTATCCTTTCTTTCTATTTTTTCCTTTCCTTCCCAGCTTAAAGAGCTCATAAAATGAGCTGATGCAATATTCTCTTTTCTCTGGAATGCATGCACTGGTTTCTGATGTCAGCAGGTCCAAATAAGATCATTTGCATTAAAAGAAAGCAAAGCTTGTAGCTATCCACTCTTAAAACAAGAAAAATACCCTAGCTTTTAAAGTAATCAATGACCCCTGAGGATGATGCATATATAGAAAGACTAAACTAAAAAGTTCTGCTTCTAATTATGAAATCTGTGAATTAACTATGGCTTGTCTGTATCAGGGTTTAATACATTGTGTTTGCTCCATGGAGGATGGAATCAGTGGCATCCAGCATGACATGTTCTTTATAGAGGTTGTCTCTACCTCCAGTGAGCAGGATGCTGCAGGGCATGCCCCTGGAAATCTGACATGAAGATTCTCTTTCCAGGGATTTAACTTATAACCATGTTTTCCTTTCATCAGTAGCATAACTAAGACACACCTTATCACCCTTTAGTGCTTAATCTTTTCATTCCTTCAGTAATGCAATGATAGGCATAGCCAAGGTGGTAAGATAGATAAACAGATGCAATCGGTTTAAAGTGAAATCAGAAATGGAAATGGTTCCTGCTATGAAGCCATTTCCAGGATGGAGTTTCTCCTCACAGTTCAATAGCCTTGATGTTCTCATAAACATCCCTGGGACCTCCACCAGCTCTGCTCTTGCTGACTCTAGTCATGATAAAATGGCATGGTGCATGTGCATAGCAGAAATCACATCACTGCAGCAGAGTGCTGCCTCATGCATTTATTACACACACTTCCCTAACATCGTTTTCAGGGCAGTGATATTGTCCTGTGGCGATTTAATAAAGCAGCAATAAAATCTCTGCCTTGAGGAAGGATATATTCATGGTGAAGTATTCTATGGTGACTTTGCCTTTCAGAAAGGGATGCCTGGAGGCAGGCAGCTTCCCTTGCTTATCTGTCCTTGAAAGAACAGAATGTACAAAGGCTGGTACTTAGCTGTGGCTGCAGAGAAATGCAACTGGACAGGGATGGCTGCGGTCAAGCAGCTGCTAATGACTTAGAAATGTGTTGGTTCTTCAAGTGTTCCACTGTTCAGAAGTGCCATGAGAGAAAAAACCCTCTGTGTTACATGGTGAGTCCAGATGTATTTGTTTTTGCAGAGGACACTGGGAGGTGGTCCTTAAAATTGTCATAGCCCCTTCTTTCGCTTGATATATAGCATTCAGTATGGTGAAATTAGGGCAATAGATGAACTTGCATCTGAAGTTTTATTTGGTTGAAAGCAGTAGTCTCTGGGACTGCAGTATTCAGGAAGATGTGTGGATTTCCTTACTTCCTTCTCAGTAAGGTTATGGGACACTTAGGATTCAGATGGGGATGTCTTGTCCTTTGAAATTTAGACCAGCTTGGCACTCCTACACTCATCTTTTTCCAATAAAAGAATTCTTCTCATGCTTAATTCTGTGTAATTCTGCAAGAATCTGCACTCATCTCCCCCTGCCTGCAAAGGAAACCCATCAAGGCTGTGGTTTTTGGTACTTGTCCATTTTGATATGCTCCAGCCACATCTCAGTTTATAATTTCTAATAATTCTCAGTGTTAGTGAGGCTGAAAAAGCCATTGAGTGTTTTCAGGACTGAAATTGAGCCATCAATTATGAAAATGTTTCTTCTGCTCAGTTTCCCACTGAGCCATTATCTAATAAAAATCACCAGGAAAACACCTCACTCGCCAGAGGAGGAAACAGTTAACAAAGAAGAGCTGCTACTGGGCTGCTCTGAGAACAGTAGCACTGGGCTGGATACAGACACCCACAAATTCGCAGTGATCACTGGCCCCAACAGCATGCAAAGAAAATTGCAGACACAAAGAGCCTCAGTTGGCATCGTTTTCTATGTGAACTCATCCCCTTCTCTGGAAATTCCAGGATTACTTTACAATACAAAAGCTCTTTGCAATAAATGGTGCTTTTTTTCCCCCATGAATCTCCTCTATCATCCTCCCTTTGCTTTGCGCATACTGGAGAGAAAAGCTTATTTGCATGTAAGGCTTGGTCATTAGGTTCCTCTTATTATAGGTTATGAAAAAAGTAACTATTAAGACAAAGAAGAAGAGAAGGAGGAAAAGGAGGGCAGAAAAAATGCAGCCACAGTAAATTACTGTGTGAATTACATCTCCAGCTGACTGGAAATGGGGCTGTTTGAAAACTCCCTTTGATTTTTGCAGTGTAAGGTGGGGAGGCTGCCATTCTTCTATTTTATGTTTGCTGATCCTTTGTTGTTCCTTTATGATCTTTTCCACCTTACGATGTGTGATTTAGAGTCATTTCAGGAATAGAAAGAACTGCAAAGTGGTCATGCTTGGGAGGGAACAGAAATAACCAAGGTTCAAGGTTGGAACCAAAGTATGTACATGAGCTTCCTTACTGGGTGTGTGAAGACTGACCCTGAATCTGAGGAAGTACATGCAAACAATTAGATCTGGTTTATTGAATATTTTTCTGTTACAGTGCTATTGAAGCAATAGGTTGTTTAGAGTCACAAATTCACTGGAGATGGATACAGAGTTTTGATCAAGCTAACAGCCAGCCAGTGGCAAGACAGAAGAATAAACCTAGTCATTTCTTTGCTTAGCTTTCTGGTTTAATTTTAAAATGAAGAAAAAGAATTGGGTTGAAAGAGGTCAGTTTTCAGATGGCCAGTTCTCCTCTAACTCACTGTAATATTACTTGAGAAGAAAGTAATGGGGAAGAAGGGGGAAAAAATGATTAGCAAAATAACCAGAGACAGAACAAACACAGGATGCAGGGTCTGCTAGTGCCAGTGGAGATAACTGTTATAAAATGAAGCTACTGGAAATAACAGCTAATGAAAATGAGCAAAAGATGAATTCTAAAGCATACTTCCATCCTACAGTGTTACCTTGGAAATGTGGTACCATAGAGTGATTTTACTGACTTACTGTACCCTGTGTCCCACCTTCCCTTCCCCTACCATTGCCTCTAGAACAGTGTCCAGAAAGCAGTCAAGCTCTCTGTGGGTCTGGAGGGATGATGACCAGATTCAGGGGTCTTTTAATGTCTCTGCTCCCCTTTCCTTCCCATAGAGAAGCTGTATATCTACTGCCTAAAAACCCCTGGGAGATCTCAAGCTAATTGTGGGAGAAAGAATGCTTTAGATTGTCTCTTCAGGCACCTGGACTGCTCAGTCTGTGATAAGTAGGACAGACTTTGTGGGTGTTTGTCAGTAGGACTTTATTAAAATTGGCTCCAGATGATACCTTAGCTCCTCTTACACAAGCCATTTACCCTTCTACCATGTGGAGAAAAGTAGCTAAATTCAGAGTTGGTGTGAAACACAACTGATGGTATCAGCATTGCAGCCACTTACCCATAGCTCTGGATTTGGTCCAGGGCTCCAGTCTACAAAGCTGTCCCTCAGTAATGGTTCTTTATCTGCCATAAATTCCTGCTTGAGCCCACTGCACACTCTCTGGGCAAGCTTTGCACTCTGCAAAGGCATTTCTGCTCTCCTCCATCCCTAAGCTGCTGCCAGTTCAGGTCACTGCTGACTGATGTTGGCTGCCTGTAATGCACTGTTCGGCATTCACCAAATCTTTAAATCTCTTTTCTTTTGCAGATAGAAAATGCCAGTTACCAGAGGCTCCCATGTGAATTCTGCTGATGACAGGAATCACTTACTGTTCATCACTCTTTTGCCTGTATCTGATGTTTTATTGGAAAAGGCTCAGTTTATGTATGCACTAAGACACTGCTTCATTGGTATTCCTTTGGTGGATGCTCTTCTGCTCCCATCTTAATAATCATCTCTTCTTCTTATCTAAGAGGGCTTTATATAGGAAGAACGGGGGGCAGTGAAGGGTGAGGGACAGTGATGTAGGAAACACAAGGTTATCAGAGCTTCTTTTTTGCTGAGATGCGCATGGAGTTAACAGGATAATGCTCATCAAGTAATTTTTTCATTGGATGCTATGATATTGCAGCCCTTATTTGTACCAGGTGAATAACTTGCAAACACCTTATGTGACTGGTCAGTTTCATGCTTTGTGCAATTTCCTAAACAAAATATTTGTGGAAAAAGGATGTGATTTTAGGCATTAGTAAGAAATCATGTAAACCCCCCCCCCTAAACCTCGAAATGCACTGTGCTACCTTTTCTGCTTTAGGTTTATTTGTGCTATTCAATGCCCAGCAGCCTCTGATACCAGTCTGTTGGTGCCTGGTGTTCCCCAAACATAAAGAGAGATATTTTTCCTGCTTTGAAGACCTTGAAGTTTTAGACCTAAAGTTTCAAAGGACCAGACTTCCACATCCCACAAAGTGCAGTTCCTATCCTCCTTAGCATGCTCTGAACCTCCCCCCTCCAAGAAAAGACAAAATATAGGAGGCAGAAGAAGGGTAAGGACTTGTTTTAGATGGGGATAAACCCTGTAGGTAGCACAGCCTCTTGGGTGAGGATCCGTCCCCCTATTTTAAGTGCTTTGAAGGGGAATCTCTTTCCTACTAGGTCATTCTGGTTCCTAAATTGAGTCTGTGACCTCCACCTCGTTCCCCTCACATCCCTCAAGGTACTGTCTAATGTTGTCCCCCTCCCTTGGCTGTCCTCACCTCACCCCTGCCCTTGGCATGCCAGCTCACACTGATCCACATGGGCTCATCTTAAATTATTTAAATGTGCAGCTATATGGTGTAATCCTGCATTTGTGTCACTGTTGAATCTATCTCAAGAGCTAATGCCAGCGAGCGCCGTGGTGCCTTTCACACAATCCCATTCTAATGAACAGAATTTAAGTCGAGGAAGGTTGAATTAGAAGTCAGAATAATTCTCTGGGCACTTTTGCTACAGAGTGAAGAAGAAATCAGTACCACAGACTAGGGATATCCAGCAAACCCCCCTTCTGACCTATGCACAACACAGTCTGTTTTGTGCTAGTTATACTCCTGTTCTTTAACTGTTCGTTTAACTGAGTCAAAGCTCCAAGAAAGGTTTGTGCTAATTCACCCTCCAGTGAGGAAAAAACAAACAAAAAACACATTAAAGGGAGCATCCAAGCTGCACACGTGAAGGCAGCAGACAAATGGGCCTCTCCTGCGAGAGCCGGGAAAAAGACAAGCAAATTCCAGCCAGCAACGCTCCAGTGGTGCTTTGTTGAATTCCCCCATGGGAAGCACAGATGTAGGAACCCAGGCTGCAGTCCTCAGCTGCAGAACCGTTGTCATGGAAGAGAAACCTGAAATATTACCAGTTCAAAAGCAAACACACGCAGTCGATGTCATTTAAATGTAATCATACAGCCAAGACTCTCTATTCATACACCAGTCAGCAACCGTAAGAGTCAGCAGTTTATGAGCATGCTGAACCACATGGAGCAGGGCAAAATGTCTACAGCTTTGACTGCTCTTATGGTACAATCAGGTGCTTCTCAGATATTAAAAGACATCTGGGCTCTGCTGTCTGCAGCTCACAGGCTAAACCAGACAAAGAAGGACGGCAAATGAAGGGCAGGTAGTAAGACATATTCCCAATTCATCACCCAGATCTGCAGAACACACCATGAATATTCATGCTCTTTTTATTCCTGATGGTCCTCACCTGCAGTTTTTACCTCATGCTCTGCTATATGTAAATGTCATGTTTCTTGGTGCTTCCTCTCATGCCTGGTGCATTGTTTGGCTGGTGTCCTACAAAGCTATGGCAAGTTGTCCACCACATTCTTCCTCACGCTTATTTTAATCTGAATGCTATCCAGACAACAGAAGTCTGATTCTGCAATATTAATGACAAACAACTGCAGGATGGGTGGGTGATTTGCATTGCATCTTTTCTCTGGAGTGAAGCGGGATCACCTTTCCTGGGACATGAGCCTGTGCAGATTGCCTTTAATAGCGATGGAGAAGCGTGCACTGGCATGCTGTCAATCTCATAAACAAAGGTGTTGTCAGGAAGCCTTATTTAGAAGTATTTCAAATTAACCTTGACAGAAGAATTAATAAATAATAAGAGTTGAATGATTTATAAATAAATCAATTACACTATAAATTTTAAACCAGCATAGTCTCAACTATTGCAGGGTGATCAATGTGAAGAAACTTGAGGTGGGCTAAAACTTATCTGGAGGGTTTCTGATGTCCCCTCAGTCTGAAGGCCAGTCACAGCCTGTGAGGGGTGTTAGAAATAAACTTGAGTGCCACAGGAGATTGTGCCATGATCTCCCTGATGCTTTGAATATTGCTTCTCCAGTAAAGTTATTTCAAAGTTTCAAGAATTTAAGAAGACCAGCCAATATCAGAGCTTCCAGAGCCTGGCTCCAGGATACCCATAAAACTGGGGGAAGAGGTAAAGAAGACTAAAAGTGAAATCAAAGTGAAATTTGCCTTGCCTAAGTCTGATTGCTTTGAATTAATCTTTTTGGCTCCCTCTTTAGCTGATCGAGAAAAAGAGGAAGGTCCAGAGGCCAAGTCATCCTATGTGTCATAAATCCTTATTTTAGGATGGATTTAAAGCTCTGTCAAACCTCATAAAGCTTCCAAGAAATGTCTTGTTAGTGCCTGCTCCCAGGTTTTATCAGTCCAGCTTCTGAGCTGCTGAAGACCTGGGCATGCAATAAAGGTGAGCCAAGCAAGCCCATTGCCCTTGGATCTTATTTTAAAGGCTGCTTGTCCTGGGGAAGTGGCCACTTCAGAGGCTGCATTTTTATGGAGAATTTCAGCACTTTGATTTTCACTCCAGAGAGAAAACTCCACAGACATTGACCTATTGACAGCATCAGCAGAAAAGGAACCACCCCTCTCTGCCCAGATCTAAAACCTGTGAGCAGTTTTCAACCACTGAAAAGCTAAACTTATCTGGGCAATTTATCAAATAGATGTGAGTATTGCTGCCAGTTAGCTCATTTACTTTAATATCTGAAGAACTCAAAGACCCCAAAAAAGGCAGGGGAAAAAAAAAGGCTCTTCAGATACTGGGGTTGTGGACGACCTTATCAGAACTTCATAGTCAGGTGGAAATTGGTTTAAAAATTCAAATGACTGTTCACATAAAATGGCTTGCAGGATTCACCCAACTGTAATAGCAATTCTCTGCAAATGATTATGCAATTACCTCCAGGAGGTCAAAAAGTAATTACCACGTAACCTGCTCTCTTCTGCTGGTTGCCTCTAATAAATAATAGATGCAAGCTCTACTCTGGTTTAGAAGAGAATTTGCCATTTCTTTATCCTGTAATTACATTGGATTATTTACCCAGCATGGTCAGCTGTGACCGTGTAGGTCTGCTAACATGATATATGAAGAATGGATGAGAATGATTTGTGTTCTGAATATCCTCCTGGACCAAAGATTAGAAGGAGCTTTGGTTTCTCATGCACCTTGGACATACCCTTCTCAGTGGCCATATCTTCTCTGGTGGGTGCTAAGCACTCGTATGTGTCAGCGTCCAACTCAGTGCAAAACCATACGTTACATGCATGGGGCTTCAGCCAAAGCCAAGCTGTTCTGTAGGGTTTACAAGGGAATCACTGGAGGACATTTTGCTTCACACGCTGTAGTTTTGTCAGTACATCAGGCCTCAATAAAGAGATAACATTTTCTATAGCCTCAGGCTCATGAAGGCTGGAAGACCTGGGTCTCATGTGTTTTCCCACAGGCGAGTAAGCAGGCGATAATCATTTTAATCTTTGTCAGAAATCATTTTGTTGTTGTTGTTGGGTGCATTTCATAAGGAGACAATTTCTTCCCCAGGACCTGGAACGATGGCATTTGCTTTGTTTCTCTGACTTTCATCCTGGAAGATGCCAACCACAGAATATGTTGCCTTTTTCTGGCAGTCTGCAGAATCGGCTGCTTTGACCTTGCTGAAAGGAAAGACATTTATGATTGGGGAACATGGAGATGTGGGGGCACAATGTGCTCAGAGCAGAACAAAATGCACAGCTTCTTCCTGGAAAAGTTGACAAGAAAAGTAGGACAAACTGGGTGATACGTGGGAGAAAGGCCAGATTATCGTCTGCATTTTATACGTGGCAAGTGAGGGGCAACACGACTGAGCAGCTTGACCGAGGTCACGCAGCAAACCTGTGGCAGGGCAGCACAAGCAGAAACCATCTCTCCCCAGGGCTGGTCCAAAACCTACACCAAGAAAACACACTTCTCTCAAAGGCTCTGCCTGTTAGGAAGCAGCTCAGACTGAGTCAGGAAAGTATTTGCTTCCCTATAACATATTTTTCCTCTGTCAGAAGATAAGTATATCTTCCGCTG
Organism: Strigops habroptila; assembly: GCF_004027225.2. Taxonomy (NCBI): domain Eukaryota; kingdom Metazoa; phylum Chordata; class Aves; order Psittaciformes; family Psittacidae; genus Strigops; species Strigops habroptila. Next base: position 7,133,859 of record NC_044291.2, read on the forward strand.
TCTGCTTACTACAGTTGCTGTTTAATAAATTAAGTGTCTAATTACATGGCATAGAAGTGATGTTGTTATACAGATGCAGTGACTGGAAACAAGACCAAGCAATAATGTTCCAACAAAACCAGCGGCCTCTGCTCCTGATTCCTATTTTCTGCTTTGTGAGCCCTGCCTTAGAGTATGTGCCACAAGCTGGGTTCAAATCAGGCTTTACTGTACCCTGTGATTGATGGACACAGTTCCAACAAGGGCTGGAGTCTAAGCAGTCTCTCCCCTGCCTTTTCCCAGCTGCTCTTCCACAGCCCTAAATCATGGGCAAGGCTGATGGTGAAAAGCGCACTTAGAGCTGCTCCTCTTTATCACCTAAAGGTAATGAGAAGTGTTTATGGAGGGAATGCTTTCACGGGTTTATGTTAAGAGAACACCCACCTGCACATCACCACAGGGCTTTGAATTCCAGCCTATGTAGATCTGCCCAGTGTCTTTGCTGAATCTCACAGGAGGTCACCTCTCAGACACCCATACCCCCTTTCACACAGGCATTACAGACAGCACTGCAGTGTTGTGGTCCATGGCCTTGGGGTGCTCAGAGGTGCCCAAGGAGTTAAGCAGAGCCAGTGGGTGTCATTTCAGGCAGATGTGAGTGATTTCTAGTTGTGGGCAAATGTAGGTCAGGGTGGACGTAGCCTTCATGTGTATGTTACACCTTAATAGCAAGCTGTGAGAGAGAAAGGATGGCAGGTTCATTTCCTTCCACTACGAGCAAGCACAATAAGCCATGGCTGTGGAATGCTGAGTTCTGTATCATCAATAAAGGGCAATCACACCACTGGGAGTTAATGACAGTTTTGCACATAATAGAAACCTTTGAGAGTAATTACAGAGTCCTTTAATGCCAGTGGGACCCAATGCACACATATATGTATCTCCTGTTGCCTAGATAAATGGAGCAGGCTGCACCAGGGCTCGGTACATGGCACAGAGGTAGCCCCACATCTGTGTTCTCCAACCCTTGTCTAGCATCTCAGCTGGCATCTGTGAGCCAGAGCTCAGGACCAACAAAGCTGTTAGAAATTATGATTTCTTTAGGGGGAGGCCAGAATGTTTGTACAATTCTTTGCTATGCCCTATTCTACGTAGTCTCTGAGACTACTGCGTGGTCCAGCTGTAGTCAGCGCAGTCCAGTGCTGACTTTCTGCAGGAAGCAAGGGTTTGACTCATGTTTTGCTGAACACAAGAGACTGAGAGGTGAGAGGAGAGGGAGGAGTGTGGGCATGGATCTCAAACAGCAGCATCAAGTACTGAGCAGGAAGAGAGAAGAGATGGAGGGAGGGAGACCCTCAATAATAAACTCCATAGGCTCCAAAGCCTAGAATTAGGAAGGCTAGAGGTGGGCCATTCCCCCTCATTGCCTCTTCTTTGAACTCCACAACTCTGCAGAACCTCCTTCAAAACGTCTGCTCTTAACAACAGTTCCCTCCTTCCTTCCCTAGCAGAGATGCATTGAACTAATTAACGGGCAGAGTTAGTGCAATCCCATTTTGGTGGCTTAGCACTAGATGTCCCTCAGCGGTGACGTGGCGTGAATGAGAAAAAGGCCACGGAGGCAGAAAGCAATGACACTTGATATCTCAAAAGCCAAAAGGTACCGAGTCAGGGGGCTGGAAATGATGATCCCTGGGGGCATCACCATTCCAGGGAGCAGAATCAGATGGATGCAGGGAGGGGAGATGCTCTTAACAACAAGAGGCAGACAAGGAGGGAAGGAGAAGAAATAAAAGAGAGAGAAAGAGGGTACAGCTTCCATACTGTGCTGAGTTAAAGGGACGTTGTATCTCCTGTTTGTTCTTGCAGTGCTTTAGCAAAGGAGGCACCAGCTCTCATTTCAGTATTTATATTTCCCTGGAGCAGCACCAACTGTATTTCAATACAAATGTAATGTAGTTAATTGAAATCAGTAATTTCAGCAGTCATTAATAACAAATCTCTATCCCTGCTGCAGTTAATGATCAGCATAAAAAAGACCTTCTTTTAAAGAGCAACTGTGAGCTCGGGGTTCGTTTTATAGTTGATTAAAGTGAGTTAAACTTTGCCCCTCTCTGTAAGGTGTATATTTAAATAGGAGAAGTTAGCAATATTTGAAGTTATCAAAATACCAAAGGTGCTCTGGAGTGAATCCAGCCTTCATGGCTGATCCCCAAAAGAGTGATGTGACCCTGAACAACAGGAAAGGCAGAATTAGCCAGCAGAAGTTAGAATGGTCCAAACTGCTGTAAGCCTCAGTGTAAAATAGACCTGAGCCTCAAGAAAATCAGCAGGCTTCTTCCAGATCTGTGGGAAAATGGCAGAATCCGACTCAGCCTGAGGCTCATCACTACAGACTATGAGATGTTATTGCAGGTGACATCTAGCTTTGCTCTGGATTGTAGGAATGACCTGAATGTTTAAAACTGCCTATAGGATTGTATTAGCATTGTGAATTCCTTTGGAAAGCAGCTGACTGTGTAAACCAAAGGGACTCTGCCCCTCTGGACACTGCATAATCAGAATTTGCACTGTGGTTGGGGCAGTAATTCAAGAAACAGATCAACTGTAATATGAAAATGGAATTCCAGATATAGGTTCTGAACTAAATTCTCTCTATTAGAATAGAACGTCTGAGAGTGGCTTTTTCCTAGAGGGCAAAAGCAAGACATCATCTCAAAAACCCTTGGGAGAAATGTCTGCTGTAAATACATGAAGCAGTAGTGTTGGGCTGTGGAGCAGGTTTATCATTTTCTGCTGCTGGAAGATGTGATTTGGGGTTCCCAGAGCTTCTGTTGGTTTACATCAGGTATGGGTTCAGGAATGGTGCAATCACAGTTGCAATCCTCTCTCAATGATGTATTGAGAAAGCTTGGTGAAACTCTAGAACTGCCTTCACCAGAGTGTGCAAGGAACTGGGTGATTCCTTTAACTTACATGATCATCCTTTCACTGGGCAGGAAACCCACTGGAAAGGCCTCATCCTTTGACATACCACACTGACACGATCTTCTCCATGTACATCATTACCAATAAACCCTTGCTCTTTTAATTAGAATGAGAAACATGATTTGGAAAGGTAAACAGCAGAACGTGCTTGTGCAGCGATTACTTATGAAACGCACAAGAGGGGAGTCCAGGAATGATGAATGTAGAGAGGCATGCATCCTAAGTGGATTATATACTGGGGGAAAAATTATTGCACGCTTGAAAATGACACAGATGTAAAATCAGTCTCAAAAGTCCATCCTTGAACATCTTGATTGGTGCTTGGACTGTCAGGCTTCTGGTTGGAAAGATTGCATTTTCATTCTCCCTGTATTTTGACATAGGGGCTTTTGTTTCCCAGCACAACCTGCAACTCTAAGTGTAACTCAGTGGTGAAATAAGCTCCAGTATAGGAACAGAGATTTTCCCATCTGCTAATTAAAGGAACTACCCTGTAAATCCTGTAGTAGTTATCACTGTGCCAATGCTGAATACTGTGGATCCAATTGCTACACACACTTCACACAGGTGACAGCTATGCAGAGGCACTGTGAAAATGAAAACAAAAATGCTGTGTATATAATGCAGTGATGGATTGTTTCCTAAATGTCACAGAACACTTTGGTATTCATCCTTGCTGAAGGCTGATGTTGGTGCTGCCTAGGATTTGTTTAAGTCTCTCTGTTACTGGAGTGCTTATATCCACTGCTAGCACAGACTTGGCAGCCAGAAAAGGAACAAAATGAAAGCATTTACCTAAATTTAAACTCCATGCAATTGAGAGGAAATAATGGCTTCAGGAAACCCAGGATCACACCTGTAGATGTGAAACTAGCTTTCACATTCATGGCTCTTAAGCCCAAACTAATAAATAGCAGATCCCTGTTGGTCATTGAGTGTGTTCACAGCTTTGTGTGTCACAATAAATCGCTGAGGTGGGACTTGTGCACTTGCAGAATGGGAGTGTGGCCACTTTCCTGCCCTCTAAGGCTCACTAGGAAACCAATATGGTACCTGGTGCACACCTGAATCCATGAACAGAGGACAACAGAAGCACCTTGTTGTTTTTCTCATCCGATTTTTCTAAATAGAGAAGACTATTCCTGGGATCCCAGTGATTTTCACCCATCTCCTTTAATTGGTTTGGTAGAAGCCTTTGGAACTACACACTGCTTGCTTGCACGTGTAGTTATACTGGCTGATGATGGCTGAATCTCAATACTTATGACCAGGATATATTACGCTATCAGAGCAACTCTGCTAGGAAGCCAGCTGGAGAATGAGGGCTGGCTTGGGAGCTTTCCATCATCAGATAATAGCTTGAGCTCCATAAAATCTCTTTTTAGCATGAAGTTCCATTTCTGGAGCACAGCAAATCCATGGACAATTGCTTGTTCCATCATGGAAGTCAAAACATTCTATCCTTTCGAAATCAAATTTTATTTCCTTTGGGTCCCTGTACAGCATCCTGAGCCTGTGTCATTTGTTTCCTTCATCATGACTCTCCTAGTAAGGTAAAGTAGAAAGAGAGAAGATGTGGTATCATTTGAACAGAAAAACTCACTCTCTGATATTAGTGGGGGTCATCAGCAGGGAGACAGTTCCCCAAACACCACAGCTGGAAAACTCTGGCTGAGCCAGCAAGATCAGAAGTTCAGGAAGATGAGATCTCCTTCCCTTCTCCCTCTCCATCACCAGTTAAGATCAAGTCAATCAGTGCTTTGTAAAATAAACAACATATACAACAGAGTTAAACTGCTCCAATAATCGTGTCACCTACAGGGAATGAAGGTGTTTGCCACATATTTGGGAGTCTTTGAGCAACAAAACAGGGCTGAGTGCTGGGGTCTGGTCTGCAGGACCAGAGCAGCTACCTTCACCCTGCAGGAGTAGGGGAGGGAAAGAAGAAAGAGAAGATGCAGCTCATAATAAAGGAAAAAACCCAAACAACTAATGAGCTGCATGAACTGGCATAGAGCCAGCCCCCAAAAAATCATTAACATGGTCAGGTTAAGAAGAGCTCTATTAAAGTGTCTATCAAAATGCTTGCTCTCAAATGGATTTATTGGATAAGAAGGAGAAGCTGGGGTCCAGAGTAAATACAATAATAATGGGCCTGGCCTCTCTGTGCCAGCAATGCCTACTTACTGGAAAAGCTCTGTGAGAGTGAATGATTTGACGGAAAATGGGAGAAATGGAATTTAAAATCAGGCCCTGGGAAACACTGAGACTCAGATCTTCCAAACTAACCCAGCAGCCAGGGAGGCAAGCCTGGATGAGGACAGAAACAGATTGCTGCTAGAAAAACCTCCTGAGCTCATGGTTCATGGCTAATATCTGCCCCCCCTTGGGGAAGGAGGAACTTCTCTGAATTACTCTAGCTACTATAAGATAGGGTGAGCTGCTTCAGGGGCTGAGAACCCAAGGAGTTGGGCCGAGGGTGGCACAGGGTAGGAGCTAGGCACAAGAACCAGTCCAGGTTACACTGGAGCTGTTGAACAAGGACAGTTTGTGAACAATTCATTACAACAGCTGTCAAAGGCTATTTAAATGATATGGTGGTGTTTGATGATCAAAACCAACCTCAGTGCCTGGAGGCAACAGCCTTGTTCCTTTGGGGTTTGTGTCTAGAGGAACCCAAACCCGTCATGTTCTCCTGCCTGGGTTTGCAAATATATATGTCCAGCATACCTCAGTGTTCTCACTCCTCATTTATAACAGCATGTGGAACAGAAAACTCATGGACATGGATCTGGCTGCCTCCTGGACTCCTGCTGTTTGCCTAGTCCCCCTAGATTCCTTCTGTGTTCAAAGTCAGAGGACTGCAGTGATCTTTGATGACTGGACTTGCAATATGCTGCTCCAAGAGCTGAAATTCAATTTCTTTTACACTTAACCTCAAAAGTTTTCATGAATAACATTCAGCAAATCCTACCTCAGGGAGGACGCAAGGGGCCAGCAAATATCAGTTGCCTAATAGGGGTAACTCTTTACTTGTATTTATTGATTTCTATATGTCTTTTTAATAAACTGAGGACCTGAAGGGTGTTTCAAGACAGTCGCAGGGATGGAACCGTGGATGGAGGTCTGGGTTGCTGAGCACATCTCGTCATGCATGTGAATAAATGGGGCCCAGCAGCACGGCTTCACTAATGAAGCAGCAGAAGAGAATCTCAATTGTGGGAAGAAGCGAGCACAAACCTGCAGGTGGGTCAAACCACAGTAATGTTCAGATGGGGCTGGCACTAGGAGCTGGACCCAGCCACAAATCTTTCTGCTTCCCCCTGGTTATTGCCAAGTGCTCTGTGGAGAGGAGTAGTGGGAGAGAGAGGTAAGTCTCCTGCTGCCCTAATTGCTTCCTTTTCCTTATAGATACAGGCACAGCTTTCCTTGTGGATGTGCAAACTTTAAGGTACATTTCAGCCTACAGTGACAGAGGGGCAGCAGACACAGATCAGATCACTCAACGAAGCAGCAAAGCCTAAGAAAAGCCAGGGCTCAGACACCCGACAGGAAAAGTACCATTACAAACAGCCAGACCCTTGCAGGCAGGAGGGTCTCATCTGCACAGCATGAGGATCATGGTCTGTCCACAAGATTTTACGACGTCTGAGTCCAGCACAGAGCAGGGACTTGCGTTAATTAGGTCTGGCCTCTCATCAGGTGTAATGCCTGTCTAGTAAGCAGTGGATACCATGCAGGATATGAGAAACAACATTGCCTGCAGTGAAAGAAACCCTAATAATAAGCAAGATCCTCACCAGTGCTTGGTCATGAGCCCTACTCTGGCTGCTTACCCCAGCACAGCGGGGTGAGGATACTGTGCTTGGGCTGCAGTTGACTACTCTTTCTGCATCAAGCTGAGACCTGGCCAAGCTGCTGTGAGTCTTGATGTCAATTTTTAATGCCTTCTGTACCACATCATGTGGTGCTAAATCAGGAGGCAATCTCAAACTTGGGGAAATATTTCAGTTCCTCAAACTTTAAGCACACAAGCAAGTCCCAGGATACCTAAAGTTAATTCTACGCAAGAGTGTTTTCTACAGGAAGGATGGATTTAAGGATGTGGTTAAATGTTTTCCTGAATCAGCCCTCGATGGTAAAAAATGAAGAGACATTATTGGAGATGCAGTTTATACCTAACACTTGGCACATTAGGCAGCACTCATGTGGTTAAAACACACTTTTTCATTAAAAATTATAATTGGGGGAAAAACAAATTAGGACCAAAATGAAATAGGCTTTTTATTTTCCCCCTTTTACCAAGAGATTATGTATTTCCCAAACACAATTTCTCTAATCCATATCTAATGCATTAGAGGCATTCTGCTATTTTACTCTAGACAAACAAATTTCCCACCCAGTGTGGGATCGCAGCCCTGTTCCAGAGAGAAAAACAAGTCATAATAATACAGAGGCCACTAAAGGAAAATGTTAAAATAATTAAAATATGAAAGAAGCTGCTGTCTTCCTGGGATTTCAATTTCAGAGGTGCCTGAGGGGAGGGGGTTGCATATCTCACACTGATACACTGTTTGATAAAGTGTGATAAAGACTTAGAAAAATTGGCAGATTAAACTGAAATAAAAGCTGCGGATGTTTGCATTTGGAAAGCTATTAAAAGCACTATGATTGAGCAGCAAGAAGCTTCTCTTTTATGCAAGAATGCACCGGAGTGGGATGTTTGCTGCACCGATGTCATGGAGATCAAAAGAGTTGTTTTTGTTAGTGGCACTAACTGTTCTTTTTGGCTGCTGGTTTAGCTGTGCAGTTTAAAGCCTCCAGGGTCGTGCTGTGCAGTGATGCAGCCGCACATGGGACCAAATCTCCCGGAGAGCCCTATGGTCATGTCCTAATGTGATGCCTCCTTTCAGAAGAGGCTCAAACCCCATTTGTGGCAGCTGTACATCAGAAATGACACCGTGCACAGCACCAAGGTGGCTTGCCCAAGATCTACCTTCATCAGGGCTCTTTCCCTCAAAAAATCCTTGTGGTTTTGCCTTTATTCAATTGCCTCCAAAACAATAGCCCTTTTTTAAGCTGGTTCAAACTCATGTCATCAGGGTGCAGCCTAAAACTGGAAGAGCAATTTGGTAAATCATTCTTTACCTCCCTTATTAGTTAACAAGCCATTTCTCTTTAAGATGGACAAGGGTGCATACCCAGATGAATGCCCTCATTTCCATGTAAAACTGCAGGTTGCCTTACAGACTGGCGGGTTAAAACAGGTAAAAATGAAAGATCAGAAGTTGTGACTGCCTGATTGATCTCACAGCTCAAATAACTGGTGACAAACCAAGTGGCTACTCACGACCAAATAGCCCATAGACCAGAGTCTGAAATACGTTTGCAATGAGCCTGTTTGTCAAATAGCCACGAAGATTGAAGGTGGTTGCAGAATTAGAAGCAGTCGCAGGCACAGCTACGGGTTGGGCGGAGAAGAGATTCAGGGCAGCCCTGCGGAGAAGGGCTTGGAGGTGTTGGTAGATGAGAAACTTAACATGAGCCGGCAGTGTGTGATCGCAGCCCAGAAAGCCAACCGTATCCTGGGCTGCATCAAAAGAAGCGTGACCAGCAGGTCAAATGAGGTGATCCTGCCCCTCTATTCTGCTCTCATGAGACCTCACTTGGAGTATTGTGTACAGTTCTGGTGTCCTCAACATAAAAAGGACATGGAGCTGTTGGAGCAAGTCCGGAGGAGGCCACAAGGATGATCAGGGGATGGAGCACCTCCCATATGAAGACAGGCTGAGGAAGTTGGGGCTGTTCAGCCTGGAGAAGAGAAGGCTGTGTGGAGACCTCAGAGCAGCCTTCCAGTATCTGAAGGAGGTCTATAAGGATGCTGGGGACAGACTCTTCGCTAGGGGCTGTAGTGGTAGGACAAGGGGTAACAGGTGCAAACTTAAACAGGGGAAGTTTAGATTAGATATAAGGAAGTTCTTTGCTAAGAGGGTGGTGAGGCACTGGAATGGGTTGCTCAGGGAAGTTGTGAGTGCTCCATCCCTGGCAGTGTTCAAGGCCATGTTGGACCGAGCCTTGGGTTACATGGTTTAGTGCGAGGTGTCCCTGCCCATGGCAGGGGGGTTGGAACTAGATGATCTTAAGGTCCTTTCCAACCCTAACTGTTCTATGATTCTATGATAGGGTTCATTCTCTGGAAGATCAGAGTGAAAAGCAGCATTAAATCTGAGGCTGACAGTGGTACCCACATGGAGACCCAAAGCTGTGAGGGAGACATTCTGCATCCAACCTTCAAGCAGCAACACACAGGCAGGTTGCTGTGCCTACACCTGCATTGCCTCCAATGGCAGTGGCAGCTTCAGCAGCCAGCTATCCCTGGCAGGCCACATCCCAGCACAGGGACTGGAGCTAGGCTGGGTAATGAGCCTGCCCTTGTCCACGGTATGCAGAGGAGCCATAGTGATCTGAGAGAAGGCTGGGGTTAGGTCTTGGCTACACAGACACGCTTACTTTTTCTCTTCCCGAATACTGGAGTCATAAAACTATGATCTGTAGGTTATCCGTAACAAAAAATCAAAGCAAGCACTGATTCAGCAGAGCCACGGGTCACGCACACAAGCAGATTTCAAGTTTACAGCAAGTCTTGCTACTTTTCTCCCTCTCATTGCTCCAGCTCAGACTATTCTTTATTTTTTCCAATTGCCTCCCTCTGGCAGCTTTATATTGGTGACCCGAGGGTGCAAATTAGATGTTTGAAAATACAGCAGTTAAATCAACAACTCTGAAGTGTAATAGAGGTCAGGATAGTTTGCTTCCAACTCAGTAGCTCAGATTCTGCTTTGGTTCATGCTATCTGCATTTGCAAGGTCCTTTGATTTCTGAAGAGGGTGAAAACGGGACCCAATCCTCCTTCCATTCAAACCTGCACCTCAGGTTTCTACCTATTTATTTTTAGGCTTCTAAACAGAGGGATTGACTCCCTTGCTTCAGTCTCAGTAATTTTCTGCAACAGGCTCCCTGTCTGGCCTATGTCCTTTGCCTTGGAGCTCTTCTCCTAAATCTGTCACTGCAACTGGGCAAAGGAACACATTTCCCCCTTATTTTTTGATGTGTCCTGTTGCCAGTCACTCCAAGTGTCTGGTCCGATTACATCTCGTCTGTCTTTAATGGGCTCGTTTAACATTTGGATACACTGGTGTGTTCTGCTGACAAAACACCCCCAGAGCGCTAAATAAACACCAGGAATCAGGAGAAGCATAACCAAGAGGTGCAGAATGGAGCTTCAGGGGGAATATTTCATGATAATATCTGAGCTTTGTAATTGAAGGCTGACTAGTGTGGGGGAAGGAGCAATTCAGCTCCACTCTCATACACTGGAGACTCGATTCATTTGTCTTGATTAGCAAAAGTTTAACTATCACATGCCTTTAATTAGTGGCTTTCTCAGAAGACTCATTGGTGTGAACAACCAGAGGCCGGATAGAGTTGGAGGGTGGACTAGGGGGAGGCAGCTCTGTTTGGAGGAGATCTTGGGCAACAGCCATGCAAGCCAGCAGTGGAGGGAATGAGAACAGTCTTTAGGGTGGATATTGCTTTGCGGCACTGATGGCAGAGGAATGGTGCTGTAAAACAGGCATCTGCTCTGTCTTGGGGAAGAGGGATGTAAGCACTATTAGAGAGACTCTGAAAGAGGTTACCCTTGCAACATGAGCATGCCAAGGTAGTGGTGTGAGCCAGCGTCACATTGACGCAGGTGTTTGCAATGTAAGACTAAGACCTTTGGTTTCAATCCCTCAAATTTTTCATTACACATATTTAAAGTGTGGGCTACTTGAGGGGGGAGAGTAGTTAAAGCTGACACCTACAAAGTGCTTCAAGCCCCCACAAGCAGATGAGACTCAACTAGCCGAAAGAAAAGAAAATCTGTGAGAGCATCATTTGCTAAGTGATTCTAACAGGTACTTTTGAAGAGGCGCACTTTGAAGAAGAGGAGGCTTGAGGGGGGTGTGATTTGCTTTCAATGTTTCTCAATGACTTTGTATACAAGAAGGGTTGTGTACACATATTGCTAATCACTGGTATTGACAAATGGCACAGAGGCAGCATCAGATGCCTCCATAACCAGAAGTTAAAAGTTCTTTGGAGAGGCCTGGTGTGGTGTTTTGGGTGTGCAGGGCTAAGTTCTTTTGGAGAGTAGAGAAATAGGGGGAAGGGGGAATTTAGGGAAGGTCACCAGTGATTTTAGGCTGCTTTAGTGCTGCCTTTTATTTCAGAGAGGTTTCTGTTAGAAGTTTATGGAGCATCCCAACCCTCACTGGGACCTTTGTTCTCTCTTTTGTCAGCTAGCCACAAATGTAAACTCACAGAGCTCTTACATCTGAAACTGCTGGCCCTCATGTAAACAGAGCCATTAAATTGAGAAAAAGCCAAATGATGCTGGGGGCATGTGCTTCATTCTGTCTCAGAAAGCTACATCTTTTGATGGCTGAGTGATCCCACATGCACCTTGGAGAGGTCTGGACTATTAGAATAAACAGGTCCTCACTTCGCCTTTCCTACACTTTGTTCATTATCTCTCCCTCCTTCTTTCCCATATTCTACCATCCCATTTCCCCTTTCCCTAATTTATCATCTTCCAGTCTGTGTATCCTGGAGGCAGAAAATGTTTTTTCCAGGCAGGATCCCTGGACTTCTAAATCCTTTTATTTTACTTCACGTTCTTCTGATCACCTCCAGGCTGTGTGTGCACATGCACACATATGCATTTGTATGTGTCTCTGATAACATTTTTGTCCCTTTTCATGCATTCTTTGAGTTCCCTAGTCCTATTTCTATCAATCTTGAGAGGAAATATATGCCTTATTCCCCCTTTTCCTCTCCTTCTATCAATCCAGAATAATAAACAGCTTGGATTTCCTATCTCTCTGATTACTTTTCCAGGAGATTTCTGCCTTCTAGAGAAGCTGCATTTTCTCTTCTCTTTTTTACTTTCCTTTCAAAGGATTCACCCTTTTCGTCCCTTGGTTCCTGGCTTCTCCTCCAGTGTTTTATTCAGGCTGTGGATGATTTTCTCCGTACACTGCTTTTATATGCTATGAAATGAATTGCTAATGCAACCCCTGCCGGGAGAAGCATAGTCTGATCTTGTCCTAAATAGGCCCCTGTTTGCAGGAGATGATGTATAAATGTATAGACTGCATCATTATATATTCACTTAGTGGAACACAGGCCTCGAAAGAGGCCTCTGCTTATTCCGTAAATGAATTCCTGGGGAGAGGAGATGCATCCAGCCTACAGGTGCCTTGAAGTCCATTCCTGCTCTCCCTGGCATGGCTGCTCAGTGAAGCCTCACATCAGCCAGATGAATATTCATTGCAACAGGATCTGGAAAGGTGAGGGGAGACAAGCCTCTCACCTCTGTGTGGTTATGTCATCTGCAGGAGATGCAGAACAACGTTTGTGCCAGATATGCAACCTCCTTGCCAAGGAGCCTTTCCATGAGCTCACAGGCAGATGGGAAGCCCTTGCTCATAGCACTTCCAGGAACCATTCCCCTCCGGGCTGGGGGAAGCATCCAGCTCTGCAGATTGGACCCCTGAACTGCCTGGGGGGATGCAGTGCTGAACCCTCTTCTTCAGCAAAAAGCACCAGCAGGGCTTGAGCAGGATGCAATCCAAAAACTTTTGTTAAATGCAATGGTGAGATTTCCCCTGAGCTGCTTATAGTTTTATAGAAACTCTGATAATAAGAGAGACTGAATAGGATACAGGAGACCTTCTTTCAGCCCACAGTCATCCTGACTGATCCTGGTGCAGCCCCAGAACTGCCCCACTGGTTATATCCAAACCCATGACCAGGATGGCAGCAGAGACACTGCAGCATGTGGGATGCTCCCTGGGTAGCACTGGGCAGTTTCCAGCCAGATCCTGCTATGGTGTTGGTTTTGGTTGTATTTTCTGGCACAAAGGGAAAAAAAAAAACTGAACTACAAACTAGGTTTTCCATTGTTTCATTATATTTTTTCCTTCTGGGCTAGGCTCTGGGCTTTTCTCAGAAAAAAACCTTAAACTGTCCTATTAAATCAAGTCACCATAAGGCAATGCATAGCACAGCCTCAGAGAGTAGTTTGTTGCTCTGCTACCATCAGGTCTTGTTCATCAATCTGGCTCAGTCTCACCTGAGTTCATGCTTCTCTGAGCTAAACCCCAGTCCTGCAAATAATCTCTGTCTTCTTCCTCCTCAGTATAGCCTTAGCATGGAATTACTTGAAGCTCCTGTAATGCGCTCCTTGTGTTTGCAGTAAAACTGCTTGCTAATGGGCAAGGTTCATGCTCTTCCCATTTATGTTAGTCAGACACCTGGAGCATACACCTTTATTTTTGTAAGAAAAAAAGCTGCATATTTTAAAGTGTAAACAGAACCTGGTGTTTTTTTAAATAAATGTGACAATTGCAATAATGTTTTGCAGATTACAGGAGAAGGAACTTAAGGGAAACCTTTCCAGAACCTCAGCACTGCTTATTTTGCTGATGCTTAAATAAACTCTCCTTTGTTACTGCTGTTCTTTCTGTGGTGCTGTTAGTTTGATCCTATTTGAAAACCTTAAATGCCTAGAAAATCCTCCTGCTAGACAGGGATGTTCCTTTCTACCTTCTAGGCTGCCCAGAAACCTCTCAATTCCCTCGGTATCTTTGCACTTGGGTAGAGATCCAGCTTTTGCAATGTTTTACCTGGAAGTCAGCAACTTGCTGGATTCATATTAGAGCCCAAATGAACAGTGGCATGACTGAGACTTTATGCTGGAGTCTGTCCCAGTTAGACTCAGCCAGTGTGGTGACAGTGTGCTGATGAATAAGAAACCTCATCAGCCCAAGTCTTCTGGCTCTCCTCATTACTGCAATGACAGAAAAAAGTTCTCCAGCTGGGAGGCATCAAACCACTTTTAGCTAAGCTTTAATGTGATACCAAATGAAAGCTATGTCACCTCCTTAAAGCCATACATAAAGCAGAAGAACAACTGGACTGAAGTTATAAACCCAGTGTTTTCTGCAGAGAAAGCAATCCCCTTCCCAGCCAGTCACCAGACCTAATCCCACCCCTGCTTGCAATGCTTAGTGCAAACCTTGACCACCTAAAGCTCATCCCTTTTACGGTGTCCCACCCCTGCAGCTGCTTTCACTCTGCTGCAGTCCTGCTAGCAATGAGGCAGACTTTCTCCTTGCTGATAAACCAGAAGACTACTAGAGAAGCGAGGGGATAATAACGTCTCCTAGTGAGGCATTGCCTTCCTTTTGGTGCCTTTCTAAACTCCGCGTTCATTTCTGCCTCTACTGTCTTATGATCTTATACTTGCCAAACTCCTTCAGGTGCTCTCAGGAGTGGAAGATTTGCCTGGGCGGAGGTATCAGTATGTAATATAGGATGGATATTTGCCTGTGGAGAAAGGCTGAACTTTTTGGTACGTCATGATTGTCCTGCTGTGCATCACATCCACTTGCAGATGAACTGGACTGGAATTCAGAACCAAAGACCTGGCTCCAGCCATGCTCCTTGCCTGGCCCTGGTAAGAAAAAGTCCAATTTCACAGGTACAAATTCACCAGGAATGCAACCCTATTGCCATAGGTTTGGATATTGTAGTGTCACCTGGTTGACCCCATGGTCCTTGCCAGGTAGAGCTCTCCTGCGGAGGGCACTGGTGTGCTTTCCCACTAATCAGCTCAAACCTGCAAGCACACAGAGAAACTGGATCTCTGGTGCTCATCACCTCCTGGAGGGATGTAGAAGTTGTGTGCAAAACACCAGTGACTTGAAAGGCAGGAGGCAGGTGAGAAACGTGGCATAAAAGGCAGTCTTTTTGCCTTACAGTTGTCTTCCAATTATGTTTCTCCTTGTACGTGGTGTCAGAGTCCCTTTCAACCTTCACACCATATTGGCATGGACTACATGCCTCTATTAGTTATGTACCTTAATTCCCACTTTGAGACCTGCTTACACTGTCTTGCAGCTTGCTCCATCTTACTCATCATTTCCAAATTAGCTGAACTTGATTGAGCCAGATCAGGCTGCAGCCCTCATGCACCTAAGCAAAGAAAAATCAGTCACTGCACTCCCTCCTCTGCAAAACCGTGCTTTAAAGAGCACTGCCTGTGAATCTGAACAGAGCAGAGGCCACATCTCTCCTGATGCTGATATCAGAGTTTAATAGGGTAAAAAAGTTGACAAAGCTGAAAGGCTGTGAGTGGTTCAGATGCATTCATTGTGTTGAGGCTTCCCTGCCTTGCCCTGTGTCTAGACAACACCTTAACAAAAGCAGCAGTGACTGGCAAGGGGGAGCACAGGTTGATGTTCTGTTGTCAGAGGAAAACCAAACTAATGGCAGTAGTGTGGGTTTACATGGGTGTAAACAGAATTATGCACTGGACCCACGAGCATGAAGGCGTTTGCTGCATGTTGAATATAAATGAGTGAAAGAAGTTGTACATAGACAAACTCAAAACTGTGGAGCTAAAAGGGCAAACTGAGCTGAGCTGCATTCTCTTTGCCCCTGGATGCCTAGAAAGCTTGTTTGAAGATCTGCAGAAAAAAGCCTTTTCCCCCCCTCTCTTTTCCTAGGGAGTTGGAGTACACTGCACACTGTTTCCTCTTCTGTGCAGTGCTCCTGGATTTGTTTCTTTTCTGGTTTCTTGTTTTGTGTTTCATGCTTCTCTATTGCTGCAGTCATTCCTTTTTGTATCTTCTAGCAATTGTCAGGGAGTTAAAAACATCCCCCCAGACATTCTGCAAACTAACTTTGCTTGGCGACACAGACGCCTACCCCAACGGAAACTCAAGCTTGTTTGCTTTCTTTAAACCTACTCCCTTGCACACGAGCTAAAGCTTCACAGATGCCTGGAGTCTATTTACCTCCTGGCTTGTTTATCCTGAAATGGCCAATGGAAACTGCTCACATTTTTGTCTTGATAAGAATCCAATCATGGAAATTGATTGAACTTCTTCTCTGAGCTTTTTCTCTTGCATTTACACTTTTCAACCAGCTTGAATTGTTTAATCTGCAGTTAATTTAGAGACATACGGCTACGGCTCTGATATATCAGGAGATCAAGATAAATGGCTGGAGTGGTTTTTATGAGCAAAAATCTCTCTAGATTCCAGTACATAAATCATTTGTTGTGAAATCCCTCATTGTCTTTAGGCAATGTCATAGTGAAAAATTCAATCTATTCATGAAGAGAAAGTCAAGGGATTAGGAACAGTTTGAAGGGAAAGACTCTACATTAAAAAATAACAAAAAAAGGAAAGAGATTTATCTCTTAATGCTCCCCTAACACAGCTTCCCTGCCCTTGTGTTGCAGCGTGGACTCTTGAATTCAATTTCGCACTCTTTGTCCGCAAAGTCGAGTGAATAGGAAGCAATGAAGATGTCCCCAGGGGAAGAGGAGTGTCTTTGTATTAATTTCAGCAACATTTTCTCTCTACTTATTCCCTGATGCAACGGAAGAAAGCTGGAAAGCAGCCTACTGATGATTTCTTACTAACGGCCAGACCGTGATCCTTGTGCTTGCAGCGAGAAATTATTTACTACAGGCTGGGCTCTTTCTGCAGAGCTCAGGCAAAGACTGGGTAAAATGCAGGCCCCAGAAGACACTCTGAAAGCTCAGTCTACAAGAGCTTTCCCATTTTCTTTACCTTTTCCTCTGCTACAGAAAGTGTCTCCTTTCACTTGAGTTACAACCTCCCATGTTTCCACTGTGACAGTTTTGTCTAGGTGGTGGACCATTGTCAGTACATGGAGGGGCTGCTTATTAAGGATAGAGATGGAGCCACCCAGGACTTCCAGATCAGAATGACTTCTGGAAGTTTGCATCTAAATCCAATTTTTCAATCTTAATACTGAATCACAATTGTAGAAGACGTGTATCTAAAGGTTGGGAATACCCAGATTGAAACAGGAGAGGGTGTCTGGACTTGGAGCTAGTTAGGGAAACAATGGCCATAAATTCCTAAGACCAACATCTTTCCCTGTCCCAGAGAAATGTTGCATGAGCAAAGGATTGATGATTTACCTCTTATAGTGCTCCCAACAAACTCTTTTCCAAGAGACGGCAGAGATGGCATGGGCTCACTGCCTCCTAGAGCAAAAAGGTGAGGGGGATGTCCATTTAGGATCAAGGCCATCTTTATGAAGAGTTTTGTGTATATTTAGGTGGCCTGAATTCCACCTGAGCCATCATGAATTTCTTATTGGCTGTTCTAGGCCTTCGCATATCCCTACTCTACAGGGAAATATTAGGCTTAGGGACTTAGAGATTTAGGTAGAATTTAGGCCATCTAAACATGTCCCTTTGAGCCTTTGTGCTAATTCTAGGGGCTCTATTTTCTTTCTCTGCCCTTTACTCCGATGGATTAATGGAGATATTCCCCATCTCCCCTTGCCTTTCCCCCTCCCTTCCCACTCCTCTATCCTCGGCTTTGTATCACAGTCTGGAATTGTCTGCAGACATGGCAAAAGAGTATTATTTATCAGCTCAAACCCATGGTCTCATGAAAAAGAATGTTTATTCGTTCTGTGTAATTCAGGCCCTGGAGTCCTTCAAACATTAAAGTTTTAATACTTCTCACCTGGAACAGCTGAGCTAGCTGGGAGAGATGAAGCTTTGATGGGAATACTTGCTACACATTTCTAGCCAAGCAAAGCAGTAATGTGCCTATACGGACCTGATGAAAAAAGGACTCTTGTAATTGCTGGGAAAATTTTGCCCATGAAAAGGCATTCAAGATGTGTCCAAAAAGGCACCTATGCTCTGTATCTTTGCCATGCATGACCATCACCAAGACGACTTGCCTTACGATGGACGTAGCTGTACTTTGTGAAGCAGAAGCAAAGCCACTGCACTGCTTGGCTACTGCGCGCAATGTCAAATGCAACAGAGAGCCTGAAGCTAGCTAATTTCAGTCTAACCTAAGGCAGCGGTCCATGTGACTGCTCTGTGCTCCAGCTGCTCCCCAAGTTTAATCCATTTAATTTGGCAAAATGATGCTAATGAGATTTCATTGACAGGAAGGCCTACATACAGGGCTGGGGGTCTTGATAGTGGATGCTGAGGCAGGTGCCTAAGCTCCTTGGGAAATGCAAGTGTAACAAAGAGTCTTAAAATGTTCTGCAACTTGCCACCTTCCAGAGGAGGCTTCTGCAAATGTGTTTATTATGCAGGTATGTGGTTATTAAACCAGGATTTTTATGGCTACTTCAGCAGATAAAAAGTGCAACAAGCTTCCAACTCTAATAAGTAATAAATACATTCCGTGGCACTGTTTTGACCTGCCGCTATGAACTGGGTTTATCCCACTTATGGAGACCTGGAAAACTAACAGTTGACAAAACCTGATTCATAGTTTAAATAAATGAACTACTCTTCATGTCTGAGCCTATTCTCTGAACCCGACTCAGATGTAAGGGATCAGTGACTATTGACATTGGGTTATACAAGGTGGCTCACAGTATGCAAATGCCATCTGAGAGCAATAGATGTAGCTGTCCTGAAATGATTTTGAGAATCACACCAGAACACGTCAAACTAACCAGGAATCAAATTATCAAGACTGAGAAATATGGGGTGAAGGAAACTTAGATAAATTAATCCTTTTTATCCATTTAATGGAGGCAACTTCAAGCATACTATGGGTACTCATGGTGGATATTTATCCGGTGCTTAAAAACCTTCTTGACCAACTTAGATACTTGCTTGATTACTTTACTGTCTTCGAAATTGTAACACTTTCCCCTCATCTGAACTTAATTTGATTTGTTATTATCCTTCCCCAGTATGTAAAACTGAACAACGTCTTTCTAATGACGTCTTCTATATTGAAAGACTGTTATCATGTTCCTAATTTAGTCTTCTCATTCTTGGCCTGAACAAACCCAATTCTTTCAGTCTTTCTTAAATCACATTTTCAAAACATCTAATCATTCTTGTTGTTCTCTTCTGGACTCATTCCAGTTTGTCTACATCTTTCTTGTGGGTTGGTGCCCAGAAGTGTGCACAATATTCCAGCTGAGATCTGACCAGCAGCAAATAGAGCGGAATAATTACCTCCTGTGCCTTTCATCTGACACTCTTGCGAATACTATTCCAAAATGAGATCTGGCTCCTTCTTTTTTCCACAAGTACATCATATTGTTGACTTGCACTGAGTTTGAGACGCATGCAAAATCCCAGATGGCTTCCAACAGCACTGCCACACACCTAGTTCTTCCCTACGATGTGGGAGATAACCTGCAGCCCTTGGACAGGAATCCCAATTCCTACCAACTCAATGAAAGCTAGCTTTGCAGCCAGGACATGGTTACACAGACCATGAAGTGTGAACTACTGCTTTTACTTGTCTCCATTTACAATGTGCTTCCTAAAACTGTTGTCCCTTCCTATTAGCTTGAACAGTGCTGACAGCTCATTTCTCCTCATAGGATCCTCTGGTCCATCTCTCCTCTTACCAACCTTTGCCATGCTCCTTCTAGGAAAGATGGTAGAGCAGAGAGAGAAGGTACATGAATTTCAGTACTAATCGAGTATTTCCTTGCCAGGTTATCTTTGATCCTGAGAGTGACACGCACTATCTTTCCCAAGGCCATATTCTGAAACATTTTTAACAAGGAAGAAGCAAGTTCTGAATAGAGTGACATTAGACCTTGTCTGACAAAAACATCAATACCAGTGCATAATTAATGCAAGGATCCACAGTAACGTGGACTGAATAGGGACAGAGTACTTTCAAAAATCAATTTGCTACCTGCATTACAAACACTCTCGATTAAACCTGACAAGGCAAAACTCAAACACAGGGTGGGGAAAAAGAAAGGGAAATTAAAAAGCCCATAAGCCAGATTGCTGGAACGTGATGCTGGGCCAAAGTCCTTGATCCCCTCTTCTTCCTTCTGATCTGATTGCAGGAACAAATTCATTCACACAGGCAAGGTCCATGAACACTGCTCATGGGTCTTCTCTCCATTCATCCTCCCGTTTGACAGATTCACCATGAACAGCAGTGAGTACACCCCTGGATGCTTATGTGCAGGATCCCAGCTATGCCCAGTGTGTTGAAGGCGCCTGTGGGTATTCAGCATGTGGTCTATGTCTCCAGCCCACTTACGTTGCTGGATGACAACAAGCTGTAGCCAAATCTATTTTATGTGGAGTATCGTATCAGCGGTGCTGTTTCCTTCACTGCAGCACCCATGGGATGAGCCAGCTTGTGGTTGGGGGGCACTGTGCTGTTGAAAGTTGACCCATTCATTATCTTTTTTCCATCAAACACTGCTTTAAGATATATGATCCTGATTTGATTGAGTCTGAGCAACTATGTCCTCTCCTCTTTCTCTTACACCTTTGCATTAAGCAGTGTTTAGGGATGTGGTGTCTCACTGTTCTAGCCCTTCCTGTAGAAATCAGTGGCTGCAACTCGTCCAGCTGGAAAATCAGGGTCCTTCTGGCCCAGCACCTCTGCTAACAGACTCCATCCACATACCAAGACACTCTTTTGTCATTGTTTGCTCTTTGCAGGAAGGGTTTTGGCAGGTTCATCCCAAATTTGCAGCTGCAAGTCAAATAGCAGCAATGTTTGCCTTGTCCTAACCCTTTCTGATGAGATTCATTATTGCAAAGCTGATGGCACAACTGTTCCTTTTAACCCTCTCCATGTTACAGGCAATGTGCAGAGCAGGCTTGCTGACACCTTTTGCACTCTGGAGGGGGCAGCTCTCAATTGCAAAAGCCACCAACCTGTGATGGAGTGTAAATTAGGTGACACTGCATTCTGCTCTTGCAATCAGCCTGGTACCTGTAACTCAGCTTGCCGGGGTCAGAGCACTGCACTCAGTCCCGTGCCCGATGTGCAGATGAGACTGGTGGTGTTGCCTGCATTTCCTCTTGTGCATACTCATCTCAGCCCACACCAACACATCATGGAGAACTTGAGAGCATGCTCAGGGCACTGAAATGGTTAAGTAGCTTATTTGTCTCTGCTTGCTTCCCAAGTTCTCCCTGGGAGTTCAGTCACTGCCATATGTTATATTACAGAGCATGAGAAATCAGACTGAGGTGGCAATTTTAACACCCTTTATTCATACATCCTATTTTTACACTGATAGATGTAAGATATGCAAAGTGTAATTCCCAGGTGAAGCAGACTCAGCACATGCTTCCTGCTGCCTCAGCCAGGGATGGAGGAGGACCAGCTAGGAGAGCTGGCACATGCAATCGGGATAAGCAGCCCCGCAGGCAGAGCAAGCCCTGCCTGCTGCCTGGGAGTCCCTGCTAGGTGCTGCGTGTCTCATTTTCACTGCTGTGTGAGCACAATCTTGTCTGCTGCAGGTGGGCAACAGCTTGAGGTTTTCTGGTGGTTTCAGTTTGGAAGTGACATCTCCTGGCAGCGATGGGTGAAAGCCACCAGCATGATGATAATGGCAGAGGAAAAGGCACTGACTGGTCCAACTGCCCCTGGGCAGTTTCAGTTGTGGAGGTCTCAGAGGTGTTAGGAGAGCAATTGGGGCATAAAGTGGTGGCTTTTCCCTACCTTTGCCTGTTACTGAGACTGTTTCTCTGTTTTCTTTCCCCAGGAAGTGTGCAAGTTGATGAAGGTTTTGCACTTATGGTCATTTCCTGTGTCTTAAAGAGGCAGTTAAGTAAAACCCCAAAGTTCTTCTTTGTTATGGATACAAAGAAAGGACTTAGACATGAGGCTATTGGCATCCTTTCTACCACAGAAGTAGAGCTGCTGCAAAGGGAAGAGCTCAGCCGTTTACCTGTGTGGCAGGACAGACACTTGAGTCAAGAACTGATGGATTCCTGGGTGAAAGGAGAGTCCCGAGAAT
This sequence comes from Strigops habroptila, assembly GCF_004027225.2. NCBI lineage: Eukaryota > Metazoa > Chordata > Aves > Psittaciformes > Psittacidae > Strigops > Strigops habroptila. The sequence goes on from NC_044291.2 coordinate 7,155,699, forward strand.
GGACAGCAGAGTCCTCCTCCCCTCCTGGGAAATGTGTGACCTGCCTTTTCCTGCCAGAGGGCTCCCTGAAACCACAGTGCAATCCCCAGCTCTGCGATGTGACTCTTGCAGGAACTAGTTAAAAGGCTGAAAAGAAACATTTCTAAGTTTAATTTGAAACACCGTGTGACTGCGAAGCACATTTACATGAATGTCTGAAGCGAGGAGTTTTGGAAAGACACTGGGGGTGGAAGCAGAGGAGACCGTAATTATAGCAAAGCCCTGACACAGATGCTGAAGCAGATGCATGTGGGCCAGGAAGGAAGCTGAGCAAAAGGGGGACTGTGGGGAACTTCCTGACACAAGGTAAAAGCACGTGTCTCCTGGAAAGTGAGAGTGGGGATGACAGGGGCAGAGGATCTTCTCTGAGACCTGCGAGCAACCAGAGCTGAGAATGAGTGTCTTCCTCACTACAAGTGTGAGAGGTGTTCGCTAACAGCACAGGGTGAGCTGAGCTTGTCGGACTGGTGGGAGATGCCAGAGGTGACTCTGTGAGGCTGAAGGGAGCCTGGTTCCAAGAGATTTATCTCTTGGACTCACTTCTGAACCTTTTTCTGTGATGGGCACATTTGCAGCATCCCTGATCTGTGAGCATGCTCTGCTGGCTAATCAAGGGCTGAGGTTCATTAACAGCACTCCTTTACCTAATGACTTATTTTCATGAAACACACCAAAACCCATACCCTTGACACCTCTGACAAAAAGACATTCTGAGATAGGAGACGCAACCCTCCTTTTATTTGGAAATCCGTCTAGAAATAAGAGGTATGTGCCAGATGTAGCACGGTAAAGCCTGGGCAGGAGGCACTCCGTGCACAAGGAGGACAGCATAGGAGTTTAGATTAGACTGGAATTACTATGAAGGCTTAGCTGTGACATGACATTCAGCCAGGCTTGGGCTGCTGGGCACAGAGGAAACGGAAAGAGAAAAACCAACCTGCTTGCCAGGCTGGGGTATGGCAGCTGAGATTGGTGCCACTGAATATATTCATGCCCTTGTGCATGCTCACATATGTACAGATAACAAGGTGTGTGTGAATAAATAGGTACATCTGCAATACCGATATATATGTGCATGTGTAAGTTTGTATTTGTAGACACACAAGTTAATGTGTGTTTTGTGTGTTCATGAGATAGAGAAACCTTCAACCTCAAATTCAAACCACAGAACAGCAAAATCTTTTCCTGAACACTTCATTCAATCTGTTCCAAAAGGTCTACTTTTACATCAGCATATAAAAATCTCCAAATTCAAGCTACAGTTTGCATGTTGCACTGAGGTCTGAGACCAAAAGAATACTTCTTGCATTTAAAGGCTTAAAGTGTCAAAGCCTGAAATTATGTAGTCTTGTAATTCAACCATATAAACCACCAGGAAGAGAAGAACAATACAACATCCCTGAAAGATGGTGGCATTCAGAAAAGTTTGGTGCTCCATCCCATTAACAGAAGAGATGGATAATTAGGCTGGACAAAACAGCATAAAGTGTACACCAGGGAGTCATCATGAGAGATAGGGAGCTGGGCTGTGTGATCTAAGAGGTCATTTCTAGCTGTAACAGCGAAGAACCTGATGTTTTTGAGAGCCTGTTTTTGTAGCATTGCTCAGTAGTGGGTCAGGGGAAGGAAGGCCCATGATATATCTCCTACTAACATCTGACACTTTCCTCTGGATGCCTTTCCTTTTTTTCCTTCTCCTGCTTGCAAATGATCTCAACAAGACATCAATGGGTCTTTAAGGGAATGTTGCAAGGCAAAAATAAAAGAGACACCAGCTCTGTGCCAACGGGAAGGAGTGGAAGCAAGCCAGGAGACTGTGTCTGGGGTGCTAATTAGAAGAGATTTCCTGCCATGGTGATACTGTTATTTATAGACTTGAGTGTGATAGGGTGTGAATAAGTGTGATAGGGTGCAAGTGTGGTAGGGTGTGAATAAGGCACCCCAAACTGGGTGCCTTCAGTTAGGGAAAATAGTGTATTTTAAATCTGGCCATTAAAACTCCATCCCTTAGGAGGAGCAGGCACATACATAGAGATAAAGTCTTATTTACACAGACAAGTGCTTATGTGAATGTAGGAACTCACATGCAGATAGACTTTCAGAAACTTGAGAAAACATGGCTATTTTCAGTCTTGTGCTTAGCCCTTTTCCTCCTAGGAAACACCCGTCCTCTTTTAACACAAGAGATAACCCACTTTAATATCCTTTTTTAACCTGCAGCTGCTGAGCTTACCAACCAGAGCATCCTGCCCTGTGCAAAGGCTTCCGAGAACTCTGGGAGGCTCAAATGGAGAGACCACGTCTGCACATCTCATGCAGGCTGCTTGGCGGGGCTTGGATGGAGCAGATGGCAGTGCATGCCTTCACGGGGGTCGTAAATCCATGCTGAACAGGGCTTGCCACTTGGAATGACACACTGTTCCCAAAGCTGGGGATATATTTGCAGTGGTTTACGCATTCCTCATGTCACTGGCACAGTTCAACCCGTGCGGGCTGGTGCTGTTATGAAGTACCCCGTTGGCTCCAAGTTAAATTGGGGTTCTGATCTAAAAAGAGATTATGCAGAAGCAGCCTGCACTTGCTCATCAGATCCGCTCCTTCTGGGTGTTCAGAATTGTAGCAGCTTTTGCTGCTAATTAATACAAGCGTATAGTGCTTTTGATTCCCTATAACACTGTGGAGCTGCCATTGTGATGGGAGCATGAGCTGGCATCCCATCTGCCCCATTTTCCCAAAATTCTGTTTGGAGGGATATATCTGGCTTAGTGTTGCTTACCTGAGGATGTCAGAGCAGGAAGCATGCAGCAGGGAGGTAGATTTTGCTCTGCTGGGCTTTTATGACTGATGATCATACACAGTGCAGAAAAAAATACTTCGTTGCTTCTCAGAACCCAAAGATTGAAGCCCATTTTGGTAGGAGGTCTTTCCATCCTGCCCCAGTTTGAAGAAACCAGTTTAGGAAACAGTTGCAGTTGTGCTGGCAGGTTTGGAAGGGGTCTACTATGCTGAGAGTGGTGGGGATGGGTGTGATTGGTGGTAGCCTCATTGCACGACAGCAAGTCAGAGCATCACCCTCAGGGAGGTGGGAGGGGTGGGAATATGTTTGGACTTTATCTGAAACGACATTGCCTACTTCTACTGACAAATGATTCCTCATTAATATAAGAGAGCAGAGAATGAGTGTCCATTTAGGTAAAAAATGATGCTGGAAGGAGTCTTGATGTCTTGTCACTCTAATAGTAATGCTAAGAATTTAATTTCTTGCTTGTAAGTCTGATGCCAAAAAACAAAATAAGGCAGCTGCTGAAATTCTGCATCTTAACTTAACTGTAGCATGCTGGACTTGTGGGGAACACAGACACACAGACATCTGACGGATAGGAACCATTGTGCATGCCCATGACAGGTCTCCTGCACATGGGGCCAGTGCAGCCTATTGCTTTGGTTCAGATTCAATTCTTTGCTGCACAGCACGTGAACCTTCCTCTCTATCCAGGTTTAAAGTGGTGGTATCAGGATGTGGCGATGTTTGTGGATGCCTTGAACAAAGCTGGTGCATTATGTACTGCAAAGCCATTCACAGATTCACAATGGAGCGTGTAAAACATGATTCCTTGGACTTCTCTCTTGCTAACAGAAAGAGTTGCTCTGACTCAGGCTGCACACTGCAGCATGTGGTGCTAAGTGAGCTGCCAAGCGCTTAGCACAGAGCTTGGGATCCAGGAGGCATCCCAGGTTGCAAGGTGCTTTCTCACACTTCATACCATAAGGTCCGCCAGTGGGAAAGAAGCAATGCTTGGCCTTCCCTGGCCTCTCAGAGAACCAAAAAGGTATCCCCGTAATCTCATTCCCTTACACAGAAAGAGCAAAGCTGCTTTTTTGCTCATTCATAATCAAAGTTTGGGCACTTATGTGAGTTGTTGGATGCAATTTCTTGTCTTCCTCTGTGAAAGGAAGAGACAGACTGGGAGATTAAATTTCTTGGTTCCTGAAGGTTTTTTCCCTTCCTGTTCTCTCTCTGCTTCTCTTTTTCCCTTGACATCTCCTCCCCTCCTCATTTTCCCTCTGAGTCAAGCTACACTTCCTCATCAAAGAAGGTCTAATGGGATCACATATTTGACCAGCTGCCAGGGAATTTTCCAGTAACCTCCAAAACCCTAAACATTCCATTTTGGAGGATTACAGGAAAAATGTTTCATCTTTCTGATAGAGAAGCACCAAAAATTGAGAGTTGCCAGCTCATCTTCTGCTGTTCCGATGGAAGGAGCTTGGGCAGACTATTTTTAGGTTACAAAGCTGTACTTTGCTAAGATAAAAGCTGGGGCTCTTTCAAAGCAAAAGCCTTAGAGTGTGAAATCCATCAAGTCTGTTATCCTGGGGAGCACTGTGACATTGTTGGGCTGAGGCTGTGGCAAGCTGATGTCTGGGTGAATATAAGCCTTTGTCCTATGGAGGCTGGAGTCTCTCTCCCTGGTACCCACTACTAATAGCAGCCTCTGATACTCATATTTAGGAAAGACCTGCCTCAAATAGAGACCCATCTTCTCTCCCATTGGTCTGTGGTGACTTTGTGGTCAGTGAAGAGGATGTAGGTCTTTTTCCTGGGGCCATTGCACACTAGCAGCTGAAAGCCCAGGTGGTTTGGGAGCTTGTGCTTGCTGCCAGGCTGGAAAGAGATGCGCACACACGTGCAGGGATCTCCTGTCAAAAAGAAGCTTTCGATTCATTTTGGATATGTACATGATGTGGGAAAGGACCTTCTTAATCCCTCCAAGTGCTGCTCTGTGAGGAACGTGTTAACACTCCATAGGGAATGGCAGGTATGGGTTTGGGGAAACATAGTGCTATATAAGGGCTGTATGAATACATGCAGGTAAGAGCTAACCTGAGAGCATTCCGATTTGTTTACACTGCTGTGTTTTTATTCCCCAGGAAGATAGCCATTTTGACAAGGTTTTCAATTCACTGATACTAAAAATATAACTGTCCCTAACATTTGAAATTGTCTGAAGCGTCCCAGTTAGGTACTTTGTGAGCAAAATGATATTCTCATTTCTTCCAGTTTGAAGCTCTAGTGAGCAGCTGTGGGAAGAGCAAAACAAATACATGGTTCTGAAACAATCTGACCCATTCTCCTTCCCCGTTCACAGTCAGGCTAAAATTTCCATCCTCATTCACACTGAAAGATACCACTTTTCATCCCTATAATCTCAGAAATACTCACAGCACAAGACCAGCCTCTTTCCAGCTCGCTTTCCCCTTAAATTGCTGTGTGCCTTGATTAGCCCCCATTTAAAAATGAGATGCTTTATTTCTTACAGTCTTCAAGTGCTGATGCAGGATAGTTTTGCAGGCGCCTCCACCCAGTCTGCAGAGCTTGGCTAGAGATCTCTACTCTGAGCCCTGACACATCACACTGTGCTGCCGGGGATCACAGACCCAGCACTGAACAGACCTCTTAAGCCTTTATGTACAAGTAACATATGTGCCATTTGCATTCTCTCTCTGATCAGAAGGCTTTGTTCTTATGTGAAGATGTCAAAGCACTTTACAAATATGAATTAATGCATGCTAACAGCATCTTGGTGTTTTATAGATAGGGAGGCTGAAGTGGTGAGAAGCAAAGCGGTGATGTGAGATGGGACCAGTGAGGGACAAAGCTGGGGAAGGATCCCCAAGTTCCTAATTTCCCAAGTGCTGCTTCAGACACAGGGCCAAAAATGAGCAAATAGAATATGTGATGGGAGTTAAATGTAAACAGCTCAGGTAACTGTTTTTTCCCTCAAAAGGCAAAGAAAATAAAGAAGTTACAGTGATTTATTTATTTAACCCTCAGTCAGAAACAGAAAATAGAAAATATATTTTCCTATGGAAATGTAATTATTGTTTATTCTGTTGAACTGATTTCATTTCTCTATGAAGGTCACAGTCCTCTGCCCATGAGAAAAGAAAAAATCCTTTCAGAAATGGAGTTGAAAACCAGCAAATTACAGAACGCAGATGAAGTTCTCATCTGACTTAAGCTTCAAGGATGGGATTTTCAAAGATGACTAAGGGATTTAGCAGTTTGATTTCCCAATTTGAAGCCCAATTGTCCTTGAATGAGATCTCCCCAGACATACGTGGTCCAGAGGGAAATAGATCTACTGGAAATGAGAAATAAAGGTGCCAACTCCACAAATGGGCCTTTAGAAAAACAGGTCGTCCAAGTAATGCGGACTTTCAAGAAGTGATGATATGTTACACAGGCAGCAGCAACAGACAAAACCCACAAGTGGGTTATTTTAAAACATCTGTGTTCAAGAATGAGCTGAAAAGGGGGGGCTGTGATGCTCTTCAGTTTAGCTGACAACACCCAATAATTCTAATGTGATAAAAGATCTTGAAACATCTGTCAAAGCTATTACTAACCTTGCTTTGGGGGAAATTCTGCCATTATTGACTTGCTGGTTAGAGAGACGTGTCTGGGGCCAAGCTCTGAGGGAGGCAGCCCAGACATTTAGGGGACCTGTTCAAAGAAATCTTACTAAGATTGCTAGAACAAGTTAAGGGAATCTTTTCTCCACTAGTACTATGATAACAATCCTGTGGCCATGACTGAAATGTCTGACTCTTTGTTGACCTTTGAAGTTGTGTCTTTTCCTTCCTAAAAGATGTCTACATTGTCACTGAGATCATCTGGAGGGGGGTATATGGCCAAGAAGTATCCCATGCCACTGCTGATGCTGCGTGTATAGGGAAGAGGAAGATGCTGAACGTCTTGTTCCAGTGACTGTTGAGCAGTGCTACACCCACAGGCATGTCCTCACTTCCCTTCTTCACAGCTAAAGCCCATACATGGATCTGTGCCTGTGCCTCAGATATGGGTTTTGAGCTGCAAGCACGAAGCTTTGTAATTACACTGGGAATCTCATTCCGAAGGGGAGGAGAAAAAAGGGGTGGGCAGGGAAGGAACCGCCAAGTTTATTATCTAGGGGCTTGGGGGGTTTTTTTTGGCTATAGATGACAATCTACATGAAAGTCCCTTTCGTACATCCATTACTGGAGATTTTATAGCCTAATGAATGTGACTCATCTGCGTAATCGCATTGTTTTCCAGTGCTCCAGATGTTGTGTGGAGCACCTCTGGCTCGTGATGCCCCATTTAAACATTTCTTGTAAACACCAAAAGCTGTTTGTTTGTTTTAATGTTCCATCACATCCCATTACCCAGTGAAGGTGAAAGATTGAAATGCAACATTGTCTTGCCAACAGATTTTTTTCCCCCCTCCTTCCTCCCTCTGCTTCCCCTGATGTATCTATGTCTAGTGCCTAATTAGTATGCACTGGGATGCAGAGACTCCTCTGTTAAATATCTTGCTGTTTTCTGCTTGCCTTGATCTCCATAAGCAGGCGAATGCTACACAGAGTTGCGGGGCCTGCATACCCGCTGAACAATTTTAGTTCTTATTCCTTCACATGAGAGTTCAATGTATCATTGTACCAGGGATATGGTGTCATGGGACTTAGCTCCCTATCTTGCACAGTTATTCCCATCAGGGAAAAATAAACATCGGAGGTAAACACTGTCCAGTTGCATTGAATACTTGCTGCAACCACATTAGAGCTTGTCTAGACGCTATTTTCAGTCCTGCAGGCCAGTCAAACCAGCTCAATTTTGTGAGAGCTTCTTTTATCACGAAAGTAAATGTGGCTTAACACCTTTGGATGGATGTAGCAGGTTGAGTTTTAACCTACATAGATATAACAGCAAGCAAATATTAAGCGTAAGTTAACTGTAGGTAATAACAGGGTGGTTGCAGTGCTGCCAAAGTCACAGCTGGTTTAATTTTATATCTCTTATGGGTCTGGACCTGCTGCAAGTCTGGTCCTTGGAATAACTTGGAATCTCTGCAATATGGGAGACATTTCTAATTTTACAGGATTTGATGCAGGAATGTCTAGGTGAGAAGAGATTTGACTTGTGGTAATTATAGCAGTAGGCACCTACTGTAGTCAGCAAGTACCCAAAGACCACAGAGTCTCAGAAGTCAGCTGTGGGATGGTAAGTGAAGTTTGAAAATCCAGATGGAAAAATGTAATAATAAAAAGGGAATGTTGATGGAAAGCAGGAGTAGAAAGGATTGTCTTTAGTCACGAGACAATTGAACAGTCTGGGAAAGTCTGACAAGGGAAAAGGGAAGACCAAAATAAGAGCCGAGGAGGTACCAGGGGAGAGATGAGGTGGTTATTTCAGTGAAGCTTTCAGAAGTGAAGCTTTAAATATTTCAAAACGATTATCAACAATATTAAGGATGGGAGATTGATTTAGTCTTCTATTCTTTGGAGAAAAATGATGAAAACTAATAACAAGTCTAAAGTATGGCAAAGCTGCACTGCTTGCTTCAGTCTTAACAGATAAAGCTTAGAGGATTGTGGGAGATTAACGGCTGATGAGATGAGTCTTTGGAGTCTGTCAAACATGGAGTTGAGGAGCCATCTGAGCGCTCTCTTGCTTGAGTGCTGCAGAGCTTTCACCAAGGAGAATGTGAATTAGAAACCTAGGGGAATACTGTGCCTACAGAGGAAAACCAGACTGATCCTCATTAGAGACTGTAGTGATAGGACAAGGGGTAATGGTTTGAACTTAAACAGGGGAAGTTTAGGTTAGGTAAAAGGAAGAAGTTCTTTACTGTGAGGGTGGTGAGGCACTGGAATGGGTTGCCCAAGGAAGCTGTGAATGCTCCATCCCTGGCAGTGTTCAAGGCCAGGCTGATGGAGTCTTGGGTTACATGGTTTAGTGTGTGGTGTCCCTGCCCGTGGCAGGGGGTTGGACCTAGATGATCTTAAGGTCCTTTCCAACCCTAACTATTCTATGATTCTATGAATTGCCAAGTAGGGAAGGGCAGTAGTCATTGGGAGTCCAATGTGCTACACAGTTGTTAACAAAAAGGATTCTGAAGTAATCAGGTACATTAAATAGGACACCACGAAGGAGAGGACTGAACAGTTATTTGCTTCTGAGAAGGAAGCTGAGAGACTCTTCCCTAAAGGAACTGCAACAATCATCTTTCTGCCTCTGAAGGTGGCTCCTGTAGCCTAATATGTCAATGGCAGCTGTGATCTTCAGTCACTGTTTTGTTAATAACATATCAACAGAAATGCTGGTGATACAAGGTTTTGTTTTGTTTCTCTTACCCATCTATTAAAACAGTGGGTGACATATAAAAATGAAGATATATCTGCTTTGAGTTAAATGCTTCATGCAGAGGAGGAGAAGCAATTTGAACACTATTTGAGTTCTACCCTTTCAGATTGGGTTGGTTTTGGGTTTTTTTAAGAGGAAGAAAGGAAATTCTTCCAAAAGAAGTCTCCTAAAAACCATAATTTGTGGTTATTCAGTGTGGTTATTTTTTTATCAATGCCAAGTACTTTCTTCCAGTGTTGATATTTGAAGCATTACTGATCTGCATGAAATATTTTTAATGGAGCCATTTCAACCTCCAAAAATCTGAAACATTCTGTTCTGATAGAGTTGAACCTTATTGGGAACATTTCATTTCGGTTTTATTTCTTAGGACAAAAAAAAATCACTTCAATTGACATGTTCCTCAGCATAAGTTGATTTCAATAAAATGTCATTTTTTGTCAGGAAGAAAAGTAATCCAGCAGAACATTTCTCAACCTGCTCTAGTTATGAGTTATTGCACATATATTCAGTTCTAAAAGCTATATCTGTGCTTACTTTTTAATAATTTCTTTTAATTTCATCCAGCTTCCCCGAGCTACTTCAGATGTTTAATGAATGGAGCCAGATAATTTCCCACCCATTTCTCTTAACATTTTTAATCAAGCAAACCCTGTTTCTGTAACCTCTCCTTGATTTTATGCTATGTTTGTGGAGTTCAGAGGCTGTAGTTGCTGGAATCCCAAACACGTATTGGTATTATTAATAGAACTATATTACTAAGACTTAGCTGAAATCAGGCCATATTTTGCTATTACTTAAAGAGTTTAGAATCCAGTACATTCAAACAGCCAGAGGTAGGAAGTGTTGCCACCAGCTCTGTACATGTGGGAAACTGAGGTACAGAGTGACACAAAGCCATCCCACCTAATTTTAGCCATCTAAAAGGTATCTAGGCCAAGTTTGTCATTTGGATCCCTGTTAAAATGAAGCAGAGAAACACCTCCAGAGTGTGAATCATTGAATGTAGTCATGTATCATGGGGTGGGGTGAAGCTCTCTTTCGAGATCCCTCCTGCACTCCACTCGCTGTAGCAGGAGCCTATGCAACTTCCTTATTCTAAAACTTTTGTGTAGTTTTGGTTAGACAAAAATGGACCTCAGCTTTTGTGATAAGCCTAAGGCTCCTCTGCAGCGGACTCAGAAACTGAATGTATGTCTTCTGAAATCAAGGTTAATGCTTTAATCATAAGGTGGTACTTCCTTTCATAATCCTGACTCTATTTTATTTCAATAATTCAGCATATTTCCTTCAAAGAACAGGAGTGGGACATCTGCAGAATGCCGAAAAGCAATTATTTAGTTGGGCAGCCAAATCATACGAAATAGTTCTGCACTCCAGACTTCTGAAACCATGTGAACTTTTGCAAATGCTCCTGAGAGATGCCACAGGGAAGATTTCCTTTTCAGAGAAACGATCTGAGAGTAGAAAACATTTCACACAAGAGGAAGCAACATATGCCACCACAACCAAGGAATAAATAGGGCAAAATAACAGGGGAATAACAAGTTTTTCTCTTGGTGGCAGGACTGTTATTGCCTGAGCACAGGAAACCCAAGCCACAAGGCACACCACCAATAAATCTCTGGTTGTGACAAATTATCTGACTGGAAAACTCATTTTCATCATACCTGCTTCCTGTACAAGTTTAAGTGAGGACCCTTCAAGCATATGCTTGTAAGCGCATAGGAGTAGGCGATAATGAATATCTACATCACCCATCCTCTTTTGCTGGACAAATGCCACATCCTCTTGGTGGACCTTGTTTCAGACAACCCAGTATCTACTCCTATGCTCATGGAAGGTGCTTCACTGCCCTGTCTGAAATGCATTCACTGCTGGGAAGGAGGCTGGATGCTGCCTGACAGAAGCACATGGTCAAAGAGCTCTGGACAGGAATAAAAGGAAATGTGGAACATCCACAAGAGGACTATACCTCAGGATTCTCCTCACTGTGCATTGAGGAAGAATTGTGAGACTTGGTCATACCTGGGGGACCTCAGACAGCCTGTATTACTCTACCCTGCATGTTTAATCTGCGTATTCACAGTAATCCAAAGCACCATCTCAAGGATGTCTTTATCACAGTCACTCTGCAATGTGTGTGACTGTCCACGGTAGAAAAGAGTTTTTAGCTTTGAATGATAAGACAAGCCAAACCATATGAAGAAAGCATGGACGGGAAGAAGTGATTTCCTGCGTGTCATCTGGGAGATCACTGGCATGGCCATTTTGAAACCCAGTTGTGGCAGGCTCTGAGACTGGTGTGGCTTTTCAAGCTGGGCTGTGCTCACCAATATCAAAACTGAGTTCCAGCAAGAAGTTTAGAGCACATTGGTGATTTTACAGTCCTGTTCATCTTGATTGCCTCTTGCTACAATTTTCATTGCTTTCATCTGGTGCCTTGCTTACACGATATGTGAAAATATTAAATTAGTTCCCTTTAGTGGAAATTATATTCCATTAAACCATTGTCATAGCTACTAAGAGACCTTTCAGCCTCCTGGTAGACTTTGTTTTAGAAACATCTGACAAATCCTATGGCACTCTTACAGAAAGTTCAAAGCAAAGGCATCATAAGCTTGGGCAATTACAGATTAAGTGGTTTAATATTGCAGAGAACAGAACAGGGAAAAGGACAAAGTGTTGGATATCTGTGGCCTTCCCCAGGTTGTACTTTGCTAGGCTCTTTGTGTTTAAGCCATTGTCCTTTGCCTTTTACATCCATCTGCAATATTAAAACACTTAATATGGGCAGTAATTATTCGAGCTGATGATGCTCTTTCTTTGAACTCCTTGCTGGAGTGCCAAAAATTTGTTAGCTATTGCAATGATACGGAATGGTTTGAGGGACATTACTTTCGCCTCCTATAGAGCGCCCGCAAGACAGAACATAATTGGACTACAAACTTTGAACTTGCTGAGGTTTTTCATCTTACTTTTGGTGTGCACAAGCGGCTATTAGATGCTTGTCTGGATCATACTTTTCTCATGATAACAGAGACCAATAATAATATTAATTCTTAGCTGCCATAGGATATTTTTTACATATTGGTCCCAAAGATGTCACAACGGTTTGGGGGGTAGTATTAGTTTTTAGGGGTTGATCTAAAGTGGTAATTTTGCTGGGAAAATGGGCTTTCATGTCTGGACTAAAACAGCAACAAAGGTGCACTGAATTGAGTGAATAGTTCTGTTAAAAAAGGAAAGGAAAATAAATGGACAGAAATGGTCTGAAGTAAAGAGAAACCGTTCTTTGAGACACGCTCAACACATCACACCTCAGTGGTCTAAAATGGCTTTTTCTTCTACAGGTTTACCAACATGCTGAACGAAAGACAAGAAAAATGTCTGTTCAAGAAGTAAGTAAGTGTCCTACAAATAGAAAGTAAAATTCAATCTGAGTTGAAATGGAATTATTTCATAAACATATTTCTCACAGTGTGTGCTCTCCCCTTCCATTGTTTTCTTTCCTTTCATCAAATACCTTTAAAAGAAAGAAAAATACACAAAAAAAAACCCTTGCTTGGTTTGACGAGATTTTCTGGGCAATAGTTCTTGTCCATGTGTTTGTCCTCCCTGGAATAAATGGAGTCCATTCTCCACTCCCACCTAACCCAAGAGAATTGCTGCAATTGTAAAGACATTAAGTTCTTCTAAATTTCCTCACATTAGGCAATTGGGGAGAGTGAAATCTGGAAGTGTCCTTGGAGGAGAGCTGTTGAGTGAGTTTGGAGCTTATCTAACAATAGAGAACAAGACACTAGACCAGAGAAAGTGAAGCTTCATAAACTCTTCAGCCAGAAGAACAGTGACAGAGATAGAAAGCAGTATCAGTCCTGCCCCTGCACAGTCCCAATGTTTCTCTCATAGTTTTCTCCCCGCTTTTATATTATAAGATGCATTTTAGCCCCCATTGCTTAGTGCACCAAACCCCAAAAGGATTAAACATTGCTTAGGTAGTTTAACACTGTTCTCTGAGAGCCAGATGAAATAGTGGGCATTAGTTTGGTTTTGGGAGCAGAGTGTGGAGCTGACTTGATTAAAGGGCATATGTATCTTCTCATCGGGTGCTAACGCTTTTTCCACTGAAATCAGTGCATCTACACCTACATAAATGGGGAATTAAGAGAGAACTTGGAAGAGCAGAGATGAAACGGTATTACATTAAAGCAACATGTTTTACTTACTCTCTTAAGGGATAACACCTGATGTTTTGTGAAGGGATTAAAGTGAGAAATGATTCCCAATCTAATAAGAAGTCTTGAGACAAGAAGTTTGTGGTTGATTCCACACGTGTTAGTGGTTGAAGAAGCAAATTCATTGGGAAAAGTTTGTGTAATTTAAGAAACTCTCATGCAAACTGGGAGCTGTATGAGAAAACTTCACTTTTGATCTATGTAAATAAAACCAAAAAATCCATGAAGCCATTCTTGCTGTTAATTTATGCTAAGCATTATGTTGATAGACATAGTAAATCTTTACTCCAAAGATCAATGCATAGATTAAAAAAGTAGAAAAATAGACAGGAATGGAAGGAGTATTGCTAAGCAATAGGAATTGCTTTAAATCAAGTCCTGGGCCCGTCTATTTTGTCTAGTTATGATTTCTTGCTTAAAAGAAGTATCGAATTCATTCTCTTTCTTGTTATGAACTTCTCTGAGGTCTCTCTCCTGACAGATCTCTGGTCATCAGTGATTTTGCCTTCAGCCTCCTGTGCTCACTTAAAAATCAGGTGTTTCTCCTTTGTCCCTGATTGACTCCAGTAGAAAGAAGGGGGCTGGAGGAAGACAGAAACTTACCGTCTCCCATTTGGTCCCTGGGTGGAGGTTTTTTTTGTCTCTTGTTGCCTGGCCATTAGTATCAACCTCTGAAGATAGCTTGTGAAGGAGTTCTCAAGAAGCTGTGGCTCTGCACTCACAAAGGAGCTGAAATGTACTCAGGTGCCAGCCTCTTACCAAGCTTCCTGGCCCTACAGCAGGTAGGTGGCTTTCAGAGAGGTGTAAATTACTTCGCAAAGTGATTGTCAATGTCCATAGTGATTATATAACTATTGTGTTAAGAGCTCTGCTATCAGGAATATCTCATGTTGTAGTGGTACTTGGTTGTGCTGTACTGGACTGGTGGCTATCTGTTTTCTTTGATGGATCTGTTTCAAAGCTCAAGAAGCTTTACACTACTGAGTTCCTTACTGTTGTGCAAAACTGAATCTTTTTTGTTTTTTGTCTATGGGTTTAGAAAAAGAAATGGGCTCAGGACCATAATCTGTGTGGTTTTGGCCTACCTTGTCAGGTTTGGTATAGGATTAAAGTGTTCATGCTGTGCTTAGTGAGGGCTGCTCTCAGGGTAACTTTGCATGGGTTGAACTGGAATAGGCATGGTCCTGTGCTGCCTCCCTTGACCAGATCATATGGGTGAGAAGCTGAGATGCTTCTAATGCTGCAGAAACACTCGTGCTTTCCCCACAGCTGTGTTCCAGAACTGGGCTTGAAGAGTTTCATAGGACAGGCTTGGATGTTTTCTGTGTGAGTGAGAATGGGCTCAGACCTGTACACAACCAACTGGCTAGACTTACCCTGGTAATTTCAGAAAAAGGATCACTCCCTTTGAGCAAGGGTAGAAAGCAAAAAGCAGGAAGGACCCACAAAGGTAGGGGCAAGAACAGAATTAAAGGCCTGGATGCCATTGTGCAAGCACATACAATGTTGGATACAACCTCCTTCCCACAGTGCCTGTGAAAGCACAGGACTGAAAGAACACATTCTGATTTGCAGGGGTCATTCCAGTAGCCAGTGCTAGGCTGTTTTCATGCAATGAAAAGACTCTTGTTAATTACTGTGACTTCTTTACAATCATAGGATGTACACATTTGAACCCTGAAGGGTCCTCTCCAGAGAATAACCTTTATTTGCTTGATTGCTTCTGTTCAGTTAATTCTGCCTAATTACTATTTTCTTCCTATTAGATCCTAATTATATACAGTATTTTCATTATAAAGTGTAATGTTTCCCAGAGAACTATGTCAATTACACAGACAATATTACTGGAGGTCTCATTTACTTCATTAAACCGCAGAGTGGGCTCTCTTCTGATTAAAACTGCAGTTGGAGGTATGGATGTAGTAATGTCCTATTCCTGTAGTGTAGATAGGAGAACTGATCAGATGCTGATGATTAAAAAAAAGACTAATATAAATAAATGGATGAAGATGCTTCTCTTTGACTACTGATAGGTTTAAAATCTTGTTTATTCCACATGACTGTCTTCGCAGGGAAGTCCATGGTGTGCCTCCAAAGATTCAGGATTTTTACTATGAATTGACATTATGTAAAGCATGAATCAATATTGTGTTAAGAGAGATCAAAAGATTTGAAAACTCAGTCCCATTAGAAAAACTGTACAAGCGAGTGCATAGCAATACAGTGGCAAGTGTTGAATGGAATACAGAAAATCTAAGAACAACTATTCAGTCTCATAGAAGAACAGTCTGTCTTCACCTTGAATGGTGGTAGGGTATTGATGTGAAAGGGAATACATTTGGATGTAATACGTAATGAGTGCATGGAAGTCACTGCTACAGGGTCTCAGCTAAGCCAAGTCCTCTGAGCCCACAAGGAATGAAGACTTCCCATTTCCAATAAAAAAACTCATGCTCCAATAACTATCTCATTCAAATTGGTCAAAATAACCAGCATCTTGCAATGAGTTGAGAGCTTTTGTGTTTTGTTGCATGACACCAGAGTGTTTAGTTTCCTCAGAGCCCCAACATTAGCCTCCAGCTGTGAAACAGGGGTACCATTTCCCTCACTACCTCCTTTTTGGTGTGAGGGCTAGTACATTAATGACTTAAAATTCACAGACCCTGTTCAGACCATCACGTGATGAGGGAGCCAACTACAGTAAATGAAAAATATCATTCACATGCAAAGGCTGCAGGTAATAATACTACATCGTAATTCAGCAGAGTGTGCAACTCTGGCGTAACTCAGTGTATAATCATATAAGCATCTAGCCCACACCCGGCACTTCATAAATAATAAATAATAGTATTAATAATACAACTGCTGGCACAGTAACTTTCAATAATAACTAGATTTTTAAAACCTGTCAGAGCCAAATGGGATACCCAACATGCCCTGTGTTTACCAGAGCTTTACAAGCCTTGCAGCACAGTATCCAGAAACCCTGCTTCAATCACAGCTGAAAGGATGCTTGGGCAGAGCTGGAGATGTGAATGCAACGCAATTGGAATCTTGGGTACCCCTGACAAGCTACACAGGGACCATGTTAGAGTATCTATAGGTCCCAGACTGCCAGAACACACGACAGTATAGATCTTAAGCGGTTACCTGTTCTGCTCCCCAACTTCTTACAGGACCATCTAGACTGTTCCCATTCCAGATTTAGCCTTGGTTAATTCCAATCTTGGAATTCCAGATTGGTTTAACCTTCTTCTCAAAGACTTCCTGTGATGGGGGTCCTGAATCTCAAGAAACCTGTTCCACTGCTCCATTTCCTGGAATGAGAGAAATGTTTTCCTAAACCTTAACATGAATATTTCTGCTGCAATTGAAGCCTGGTATTTCTTGCCCTGTATCTTTCTTCTTGAGCCTTTTATTCTTCCGAATGAGGTAACCTGTTTCTTCCTTTATCTTCTTGGCTAAGCAACCACAAGTCCTTCTGTCTTTTCCCTTTGATTTTTTTGATCATTCCCATTGCTCTGGATTCTCTTCATTTTGTCCACCTTTCCCCTAAATGCTGTGCCAAGCCTGAACACAGTGCTCCAGCTCAAATCTCACCACTACTCAAACTAGTTAAAAGAACAACTCATTTGTCATTCAGGTTGTTCTCCGATTTATGTATTCTGGCATATTCTTTGCCCTTTTGTGTAGGATTGAACGTTAATGTGTGCTACAGATCTTTTTTGCTTCCTAAGCACTTGACATTTTTTTCCCCTAATTTTCCCTGTTTTGAGATTTAAAATCATATTTTGCTTGCGCATAATTTGGTTAGCTGACAAATACAGACATGACTTTTTCACTATTAAGTAAATAAAAAGTGTTGCTGTGTCAATAAAGAAATCTTTAGCAAGTGAACAAGAACTAGAATTACCCCCCATATTTCAGCCTCCAGAGCATGAAAATGCAAAGGGGAAAAAAAAGGCAAAAATAAGTGGAATTCCAAAATTATATTTACAATTTTTATTTCCTATAACAATTTTCTTCTCTGTGAAGGTTTAATTGGGTGTTATTTTTTGATTGGATTATTGACAGAAGCCTAATGCTGTTAGATATTATCTTACCAAGATTCAAATTCCTAAATCCACTAGGATCTTTGATTATCCTGGTCCTTTTATTCAAATTAGCAAACCCGCCTCTAAACAAGAACAGGGCAATAGAGCATTGTACAGTGAAAAACATCTTGGTGCAATGAATTGTAAGTTTTCATCCAGTCAAAGGTAAAAAGGAAGTGCTTCACAATAGCTGTGACATGGAGGGGGATTGGGGATGTAGAACACTGAACTGGGTGAGAGGTGGTAGGAACTATTTCTAGGCTTTTTGGGGGATGATTGTATGACTCGAAGATGACTCACTGGATGTTGTAGTCCACCACAGTCTTCAAGTCAAGTTATTCCTTTGCAGCCAGATGTATGAGCAAAAGACTTGGGCTATGTTTCCAACAGGAAAAGAAATACAAGACACAGCGTTTCAGCAGCTGGGCATGTCACCATCCCAGGTGACATGGGGGACACTCTCATGCAAGTGCATAGGATGTATGTACCATAGTGGCAGTCCTTTCAGGGGCTGGCCTTATGCCATCCAGGAACAAGGCACCATGTCTTTTGCTACAGCTCATTACACAGGTTTATGGAAGCTTTATGGACCATTACAATGATCTGATGTGGATTTTTAAATATGGAACAACATGGAATACTCTAATGGCTTTATGGCCAGCTTCAGCTAGGAAAAGCTAGCCCCCTGCCAGGGTACTAGGAAAGCCTGAAGAAACAAGGGGATGAACAGCTATGATCTCTCAGTATCAAGGAAAACTGTGGTAGTTCTAGTGGGAATGGATAAATGCCCTATAATTCTTCATGCCTAAATGCCTTGTCCTGCTCCTTAAGCATCCCTGAAGTTCAAGTTCAAGATCTACTTCTGTTCATCAGTCCTGCCATTCTTCAGTTAAAGATGCAAACCCTTTTATCATGTGTTTATCTTTGCCACTTCATTTCTGAACTTGGAAAACTACATGATTGGTCTCCAAGACTTTGGTGGATGTTCTGCTGGTAGAAAATTAGCTCCATGGAAGGGTAAATGGAGATATCAAGGAGCATACGGGTAGCCAGATGGAGAGATGTAAACACAGAGACAAAGCTGGATGAAAAATAAGGCTGAAAGATTGTGTGGATGGATGGACAGTGATTCAGTATAGACAGATGGAAACTGAAGCTGTTTGGAAAACAGAATTTCTGTTCAACTGTGACACGTTGGAATTTGTTTCCATCCAGAATGGGGGAAAAAAATGTCTATGTTGGCATTTTTAACAAAATGGAAATGTTACCTCCACAATTGTTTCAGAAACAAGAACATAACTCAGTAATTTTAGAACTTTGTAATGCAACATGAAATATATTTGTGATTTTAAGAAATGCTAGATATGAGCATGCCACGATTAATATTCTCTGTGATATGAAGGCTGATATGAAATAAAAAGCTGAAACCAAATGTAGGCACACATTGCAGAACAATGAGAAACATGTATTCCATTAAAAACACACACAATTCCACAAAACACTTTAAATTTTAATGAATTTATGTTGTTTCTAAAAGCTGAAATCTTCTATTCCTAATCGCTACATCTTCATCTAAAAAAACCCAAGAAACAATCTGAAAAGAGCAGGTGAAGAATGGTGGAGGGCTTGAAAAAGCATAGGGGATGAGAAGGTGGAAAGATGTTAAAGATGGGCTGCTGGGGGGTTCAGAACTTGTCCCATTGCAGCTGGTGACAGTTGTTATAAGGCTCAGTAGAACCAGCTGGGAGTTTACCCCAAGCTGGCAGTGTCTAACGGCAAACCATAAGCCACATCAGCATGTCCCAGCACAGGGAAGGAGGGCTTTCAGACCAGCTACCACATGCGTTTTAGTGCCAGGCTTTCCAGATGATGTTCCTGAACATCCTTGAGCTCCAATTTAATGATTTTCAGAGATGCCAATGCAGGCTTCATGTGCCAGAATTGTGTGTTTTTTGTTTTTTTTTTATTTAACTTCTCCTTTCAGTGGGAACATCCTTTGTTCCCACTCAAACATGTCCGTGCTACATGGATGGCTGCTTTGCATATAGGAGTCCTGATGGGATAAGTTCTGCTTTCAGCTGCCAAATTGTTAAATGATCAAGGAATAATAAATCACCTCTTGAACTGTGCCCATGTTCCCTTGTTGTAGGTGATAATGTGCATCTAACCTTGGGATGCAGCTTATTTTTTATAGAAAAGACACAAACTATGAGGACTCCACACCAGCCTGTCAAGAAGCAGCAAAACGACAGATTTGTATGTAGCTGTCGCTTTGGATCCCTTCTACAACAAATCTAGCCATCTTCTCTTCAAAACAAATCTGCCTAGAGATATAGCTAGTTGCCTTGCATGACAAAATGTAAAGACAATGTGGAAGTAGAGCCCTGGAGGTGGCTGCGGGTGGAGGTCCAGAGGACAAGTGGGACTCTGTGTCTCCAAGAGACCAGGCACGCTGCAAGATCAAGCTGCTGGGACATGGGAGCTTTAGCTCCATGATTTGCTCATTTTAGTTGGAATTACACCAATTTTTCTTCCATTACCCTTCTTAATTTGGTATAGAAAGAAAAACTCTGCTTTTTTCTGGAGCCAGAAAGGCTTTAACCCAAAGGAAGAATCCCTTAGAGGATAGCTGGGGATAGGAGAAGGCTGTAGAGCCATATATAAGCGGAGATCATGAAATCACCTCCCAGATCAGCTTTTGATTTGCAGCTATGACACCAATGCATGACACATTGCTTCAATTTTCACTCCATGCCCTGTTTTTTCACTGATCCCTTGCAAGAGGCAGTTAGCTGGTGTGATTGCCCAAGAAGGAGGGCAGATGAGCAAGAAATCAGTGCCTTGATGCTGTGTTTTGACACGGCTGCTTCTCCCATGGGTCTCTGAGCATCCTCCACTGTGTCGCATTCTAAGGCAGGACTTGTTGCATATTCTAATTCCCCCCTGCTCCCTGATTTAGTGCTACAGCTAATGCTTTTGATGTCAGCCTGAGTGAGATAGAAAGCTTTAAAAATTCATAGCTGACCTTTCACTGACACGTTTAGTTTCTGTTACGCAAGTGCTATGTGGCAGGTCCAGGGGAGGGGAGGGCAGTTTTTAAGCCTGCATTGCCTTATTCTTAGAACAAGAGAAAGCGTTAGGGGTGTGGGGGGAGTTTCAGTTCTGGAGAGGGGAAGAAAGGGAGATGGGAATGAAAATTAAACCAAGGGAGAGTGGCCTCAGAAACAGAGGAGAGGCTTATGAAAAATATATACCTTTACCAAAGGAAGATGGAATACAAATTGGATCCCTTTTAAAAATATTCCTTTAAAACAGACGTTTTAAAGGGTGGGAAGGGGGAATGAAGGAGGAGGGAGAAAAGGGGAGTGAGGGATGGGGGGGAATGTCTCTTAAATGTGTTCAGAACATTTCTGCAGCCTGCAGAGCTGGGATTGTTTATTAGAAGATAAGATAGTGAAAAATGTATTTTGCAGAAAGAAAATAGTAAAGCTGGTTTCCCAGCAGATAAGAAGCCAAATTTCTATTTTATGCTCAATTGAATGATTCAGTTACATTATCTGGGAGGCAGCAGTGAAATAACACCCTTCGGAAATGAGACTGTGAGGACATGCAGTTCAGAGGAGGCAGCTACAGGCCCATCACCTTGCAACACAGACATCCAGCCCTAGGATACCTTTTCTATAAGGCACAGCAGCCTTCCCTTTGCTGCAGGTGTGGCTGTGGATAGCAAGAGCCATGTCCCAAACAGCCCGCACAGTGCTCTGCAACTGCAAAGATGCAGGATTAGTGCTTGTGTCTGATGTTTTGCAAGTAATGCTGCTTATTTTGGGATGGCTCCCTCCCTCCTTGTCACAACATGATCCTTCCCAGACCACGGTCCACGTGGATCAGGAGGAATAGAGAGGAGATCCATGCAGAGGGATGCTGTCCTTATATCTGCAGGGTCTGGAGTGATAGCAAGATCGTGCTGGCTTCCTCTCTACATTGCCTTTGCATTTCTCAAGCCTGATGTCCACAGAGGCAGCTGCTGTCTTGTGCGAGAGAACTAATGTGATGTGTGCCAGGACATGTGGGTTTTTCAATTTTACAATGAGTTCTGCAGCTTTTGGGATTTTCCTTAGAGCTCCAGCTTCAGGAAAAAGGAAAGGGAAAAAGAAATAGGAACTTACTGAACCTTTTAACTGTGAAGGACAGTGTGATATGTAGAATGAGTACTCTGTAGTCTCAAAATCCATTAAAAACCCTTATTTTAAAATAAAAACTCCCCCAATAGGCACAAGCCCCATTCCCATGATATTTTTTTTTTACCCCAGGATTCTTAAGTGATGGACTATCCAATTCTGACTGCTCAAGGTTGGCAATATTATTTGCTGTGTTCCTTTAGAGACTTTACTTTTGTTTTGCTTTTTCTTTTGCTTAATATAAATGTCATTCTTTCTCAAAGCTTATGGCTCCCTCTGTAAATGAAGAAACAAATGAAGCATGTGGCACATTAGTGCCAGTCTTTTTTCCTTGCACTGGAGGGTCTTGCTTACAACAGTGGCTGTGTCCTTGATAAGTCCATTTTCTTTTTACTGAGCCATTTGTATTTGTGATTCATTATTCGTATGTTCCTGTCCACACTGATCATCCAAAGAGAAATCCACTATTAAAGGACACCGCCGCTTTCTGCAGTTTGTACGGATTCTCTGCCATGGGCAATCTTTGCTGCAAACAGAAGCAACATCAGACTTTGAGTTGATATATGGTTCAGGTGTTAAACAAACTGTTTAGAGTACTTAAAATCAAACTGCTGCACTAGGAGTTATGGAGGAGAGTATTTCTCTGCATGAGAACAATGTGCAATGACAGCCATGTCCAGGATGGTGGCAACAGGCTGGTCCTCTTCTATCTGATGTTGTTTTAGTGGCCTGATCAGATAAATAATGATTACGGTCCAGGTACCAGTAGGCAGATACATCACAATAAGTGGCTTAAACTGGCGTCTTGGATAATGACGTGATTTGGAAACATAAGAACTGATTTCTATGGGGAAAATGGACCATTTATTCAGCGGAAGGTGTATATCTTTGCAGAGGCATTGACTTGCCAGCAGTAAGATGGTGATTTAAAGAATGAACCAGAGAAAATATTCCTTCTTGACCACTACATATTTGATATGTCTTGAGGGGCTATATTTGATTACCTATATAATATTATGCTTTATTATATGATTTTATTGTTCTGATGAAGACTGTGAATTGCCACCTTAATAGTAGTAGGCATTGACTAGGCAGGCGAAAAAGAAAGTCCTTGCTCCAGCCTTAGCTTTTGAGAGAGCATAAAAGATGGAAAGGAAGATCTTCAGGTTTATAGAGCTGCTTGGTGGGGACTGGAACCCAACTTCTATAGTCTAAATCACAACACGTACTAAAACTTCCTTGTCATATTCGGCACTGAGTTTCCTTTCAACAACGCTCCTATGTATCAGTTTGATCCATGATTTTGACAACAGTATGTCAAAACAAGTCCTTCTCAAAAGGTCTGAGAGAATTTTCACTTCTACTTTTAGGATATATTTCAATAGCACCGAACTTTCCATTTCCACGTTGTACTTTTTCATTACAATGTAACATACACTGGTGAGCTGATAACGTTCTGAGGAGACATGCAAGACATTTTAATCTTGCTTAATGGTTTAATCTTTTCTGTATGAAACTCTGGAAGTTTTCTTTGGGTGAATAGTTTAAAATACTCTGACTTCCAGCCTAACAGGAAGGCTGAGGGGTGGCCTGCTGCACTGATTTCCTGAGCTAATTCTCCTCTTCTGAGGTCATATGTTGATCATGAAGGTGCCTAATAAAATCTACTGTCACTATCATTACTTTCCTGTCACTGTTAAAAACCTAGTACTAAATATTTACTTTCCCTTCTCCCCGATCTAGTAAAAAAACATGTCATTTTTGACCTCTGCTGTCAGAATTTCCAGCAGAAGTTCCAAAATGAGAGAGTATTTAGAAAAAGATCTCCTTAAGGGGAGGAGAGATTGAGAATTAGAGAGATTATTTACAGCTTGCTCCCTACTGTGGATGAGACAGCGCTGTAGAGTCCAACTACTCAGTAATTGTGAAACTGCTGGCCATGATCCTTGAGAAACCAGGGCAGCATCTAAGGTGGTCAGGAGAGCAGAGGTAGCATCTTTCAGACCACACTTTCTTACAGAAGAACCTCTGCAGGTTTTCTTTTCTTAGTACAATATGTCTTTGTGTGTTACTGGGACTCCAGAGCATTACCAGCACACAAAAAATAAGCTATACTTAGAGCCTAGTATGGTTTTCACCTCTAGGGTAAAGGCGAGTCTTGGCTTCTTAGGGGACCAACACTGTCATATGCTGTAAAAAATAATTGACAAGTACTTCTGTGAACAAGCAGCACAAACTCCCTCCATTAATTTTTGTGGTTCAGCATCTTGGGGAAATCAGTCTTGGTGTGAAATTGCTGGGAAATCCTAAAAGTTTGGGTGAAGGGTTTCTAACATGACATTATATCATGTTGCTCTGAGCACAACTTTCTTTGCTGCCACAGGCAGGGTAGAGTTCATACAAATCTCACACCATCCTTTTGGGGTTTTTTCACTTGCTCTTAAACTATCAGCATGGTTATGTTCATTTTTGGCTCAGGCTCACATCTAACCTACCCCCATAGTGCTGCAGTGGTGTGACAGGGCTCACAGTGAAACAGCAGACAGCAGGGCTGGGCATAGTGACATTGGCACTATTTTATCTTGCAGACTCTGCTAGGGTCACAAATAAAACATTGATTTACTCAAACTACTGCATTATGTGGGCCAAATAATGGAACGAAATTGGAGCTTGGCTTGAAACTGGGAAAGAAACTCTTCCAAATCAAACAGGGACAGTAGGAGTTAATGAAAGGTTGAGGCTAAAGCCATTTTTCTTAGCATTTTGTATAGTTTTGTTAATCAGTAAGAGAAATGTCATTTCTCCAGGCCTGTGGGGACTAAAGTAGAAGCCCCAGAGATGATTACATTGGATATGAGCTAAAGTATCTTTCCAAGAGATAAAAAATGTCTGGCTGACTAATAACTGTGAGACAACAGAAAAAGAGAAAGAGGGGGAATGAAGAGAGATGTAATGCAGTCAGAGTCACAGAGGTCTGCTGTGGGAGCACTTTAAGATGCATACAGCCTCCCCCACCACACACACAACTATCTCTTAAATGTGTCTGTTTCTCTCGCTGGCTTTGTGAAAATATTGCCTGGAAAGTGGGAGAGTTTATTTATAGAGAGAGCACAAGAAAACAAATGTTTCATTCCCTGAACTCTAACCTCTTTCGGTATTAATGTGTGTGATAAATTTGTTGGCTAAAGGCAGGAGATAAACGAACTGCATTTAGCCACCAAATTACATTCCTTGCTATCCTTCAAGCGGGAAGAGCAAGGGAAATGCTGGCGACTGTGTTTTGTCATCAGCACCGCACCTAGCACGTTATGAGCAATACCAGTGACTAATAACAGCAGCTCTGCAAGCAGGTATTTTATTCCCACAATACCCTAAAAAAGAGCCTGAATTACCTGCAGAAAAGATGCCCAGAGTTGGGGTTTACCTCTGCAGGCTGATCCATGGCCTGCAGCTACCTGGAACCCTATAGACAGCAATCACACTCCATATACTCTTCCCTCTTGGATGAGATTTCAGGCTCTGCCTGTGACAATCACATTTCAATGAGTCAAACAGTATTTGCCAGGTAATTTATTCGGTCGATGTTATAGTCTTTTGATAGCGTGATTTGCCAATTTTCTCCTCCCTGTTCCTCCATTCCATATCCTGTTTATAGAACTAGTGAAACAATTTGCAAATAAGTTTAATAGATCAGATTCACAACACTTTGCAAACAAAATATTACAGGAGTAATCCCTGTGCTTCTAAGCCAGGAAGTCAGCAAGAGCTAGAAGAGAAAATCTTCTTCATTCCTATCGCTCCTTGCAGTGCCTGTTGAGAAGGTTTGAGCAGGTTTGCTATAGGACTGATACTTCTAATGTGCAGGTTAAAGCTCATAGTATGTGTTGTGGGTCATTCTAAACACTAGGAAACTTCCCAGAAAATTTATAGTGAATCATGTACTTTATTGATTGTAATCTTTCATTTTTACTATAAAATGTTTAATCCATAGCCACCACAGGTACATGAATAAACATGTATCTTCCGGAAAAATATAGGGAGGATTTTCTTATTATATATTATCTCTAATTGTATATATTAGGCCTTATATTTATAGCTATCTGGCCTTGATAGACAACTAATGGATATATCTAGAACAGAGCAAAACTAACGCTTTAGTCCTACTGCAACTGACATTTGCGTCTCCAACAGCGGCCCATGTCTTCAACATGGACACTGTTCTGAGTCTGTTGGGAGAGTTTGGCTGAGGTCATCTACTGTTACCTGCAGCCAAAAACCAGGTATTCATGGTGTTTTGTGGGACTTGGCTTTGAGAGCTCATTTATTCTGAGTGCTGGTCAAAAACTGTTGTGCAAAGTAACCAAACCCAAGCCTTCCCCATCCTCCTGCGAGTTTGGCCACTCTAGATCTGCATGCCAAATTTACCAGAAATGGATTGAGGTGTGGGAGAATGCCTCTTTGGTATGACTTCTATATGTTGAAAGTCTATAAACCCAGACTTTCTTATGTGTTTTCAGCAAGCTCTTGGTTCCTCACTGACATTTAGTATGTCTACACTCGGTTGCTGAGTGAGTTAAGAAGAAGGTAAATTAAGGCACCCCAAGCTCCAGGCTGTATGGCTAGCCTGCTGCCTGTAGGTAGCTAGCATAGACAAAATGACTGCAGGCAAGCATGTACATGGATGTTCCTTCTCCCCACAAACAAGACTATTCATTGACTTCTAATTTTATTTTATTTTTTTCAACTGACTTGGTAGTGAAATGGAGTTTAATGAGGGAAGATCTAACTGCCCGAGACTGATGACTCTAGTGGTGTTAATGCATCCTATGGACTTATGCATAAAAGGTACTACTTATCAAGGTCGTTGTATGTTTGCTTTGGTGCAGCAACAACAGTATCAATCTTCCTTCTAAACCTGGCAGATTAGATAAACCAAGGAAGTATTTAAAACCTAACTTAGAAATATGAAAAGGGCATTGTTCTCTCCAGGTACTCAAATGATTCTTTAAAATTAGCTGATGATTTAGTGACATTAACCTTGAAAGGGCCCAAATCTATCCAGCAAATCTAAAAGGAATGGAACCGATTTCTCTGGATTGGTGAGGTATAAAATTACATCGTCAGTTTGTAATAGCTGAAACTCTCTTATTGATGATTAACCGCATTTATTAACAGCAGGCTATAATCCCAAGATGTTATTTGTACAATGATGAGAGGTAATAATAGTGCTTTCTACAGGACCAGACCATGAAATGCACCAAAGGTCACCATGAAACCCTGTAGAAATTAGAACATCCGTCTTGGATGAAATCTATTGTCAGTCCTTCTGTCCAGTGCAAAGCAATTGACTGCTTGATTCCTCTAGAAGTTTCTTTTTAATTCAACAACTGATTGCAAGTTTAGACCCAAGTCTTATTTTTGATGGAGATTTTTAGCTAACAGCACAGCTAAGGCTGATGTAAACTCCCAAGCTGGGAAAAGCAGCTTTGATGAGCCTTGGATACAAATCCTAAGGTGGTAAGGGACAGGAGGCTCCAAAGCATCTGGGAACATTGCCTGTTTATTTGGTTGAAGTTTGTTTTGTTGCACATTTTGCTAGGGATGCTTTGCAGAGCTCAGCAGGCCAGTAGAAATGGGGAAGTCAAAATATCTGATTACATATCTTTATTCTGCCTCCTTTCTGCTCACAAAGTGCATGACATGGAAATCCAAGCAACTAAATTTCCTTGGAAGTTAAAGATCTAACAAATCAGCTTGGGGAAGTTACCTTCTGGTCCACTGTAGAAAGAGTTTCTCCCTAAATGTACTTTGAGCTGCAAAATGGATACAAGTAATGACAAATAGCAGAAGTTTTACTGACTTCAGATATATTAAAGGTAATAGAAGACAAATTAACTTCTAGTAAAAATGAATTAGGTTGTTCCTGGAACGTATCATGGGAATGCCCAGCTGCCAGGACTGTTAATCATGTTACGTCTTAAACACTATGAACCATTTGCAAGGAACAGTTGGTGAATGGTGAAATGCTTCTACCCCGAGTGGAGTTTCATGATGGATTAATTTTCAGACAGATCAGCTCCTATTCCTGATCCAAGGATCAGCTAAGCATGGGCTGAGCACCCAGAACCCCACAAACACCTCCATGGACTAGCAATAGTGGTCCAGCCTCTTGGTAAAGTTTTGATGCAGGCAACTTTGGTTTTGCCTGTTTAAATCCTCTTTCAATTTCAAACTAAACTCAGGACTCGTCAGTAATCCCCATGTTCACCATTGCAAAGCATTGCTGTGTTTTTGTCAATAAGTGCCATGTTCTATCTCAGGGGTAATGGCATTTTGGTATTATGGTGTCTGTCCTTATGTGTGCTGTCTATAAATCACTCTTGCAGCTCTTAGAACAGAAAATTATTAGTGAATGTAAAGACAAAATTACCAGTAGTGGTACAAGGATGTCCAGCCCACCCACCTAAAGAACATATACAACACTGCAAAACTACATCTTGCTTTCCACTCTGTGTCTCTCTACTTGCATGAATTTGCTAAGGCAGAGAGGAGAGAATTTGTCCTGAATTTTAACTAACATTCCATTTCAAAACGCTGGGGTTAGCAGTGGCAGCTAAAAGCTCTGCTTTGGTTTTCAGAGCTGAGGAAGAAATGCAATTCAACCTACAAGATGTAAAGGAAAAAAAATTAAACAACCCTGGTACTGAACTATTCTCTTGAAAATCATTTGAAAAGGTCAGAGTATTGGAATTTGGGACAACAGGAAGAAAAATTATCCTGGTTTAGAAAGTCTGCTTCCATTCTAATGAGAGGTTATTCTTGGGAAAGCAGGCATCTTTACTACAGTAGAAGGTGGTATGTCAGAGACAGATATCATATTCCCTCTGCCTTCTTCATGTTGGACAGCCAAAAATTACAGCCATTGACAGTAGTTAATGAGAAGCTCTGAATGAATCTAGTGCCATGGAATGAATCTATTAGACCTGAAAGTGGCTTTCCTCTCTCAAAAAACATTGTGGGGAGCTTGAAATGTTTTCTTCTCCTGAATTAAGACAAGGAGCTGACACCTCAGAAACCTTTGCAAGCCTATAATCGGAGGAAATATTCCACTTTGAAAAACTGAAAAGTGGTTTTTATCTGGTATTTGAACAGCTCCTTCCCTTCCATAATTAAACAGTTAAGAGGTAGCATACCTCTTTGTTTATTTTAGAATCATGACATTAATGATTCTGCACTAATCTAATGCTAGGAAATTGTCTTGAACTGGAAAATTGGCATTTTTCAGAGAAAATGTCAGAACAAAATGTTTTGACAACTCAAACTTTAAAAATACGGAGTTGAAGAACGAGTCAAAATCATTCCCCAGCTTGTAAAGTTTCACAGTCCTAAGTAAAAATGTGGCTGTGATTGATGTGTGCTATACAGGTAAAACCAGGCTTTCTAGTGTAGCTGTGTATCTGAGGACCTCCTTCCGTACATAGGAAGTACCTGCAGGGGTATCTTCATCCACATCTTCCTAGTGATTGCCTGTACTTGGCTTTGAATGAATCAGGCTGAAAAGAATTCTCCATTCCCACAACTAGGAGCATTTTATACCCACTCTTCTTATTAGGCCTGATGTTCCATTAACTTGGGTAACAGCTACTTGTGCCCTATGGTTCTGAGCCACATTATTCCTCCCCACAATTCTTCCAAAAACCCTTATTTTCATCCTCTCTGCTGTGCCAGTCATCCTCAGGAGAGATGCCCACTCTCTGCAAGGAGTGGAAATGGGAGGATTTCCTCCTCCTTGGTGCAATGATCTCTAGTTAAGCTGGGCATTGACCACGAAGCTGAGCTTTTGGATTTTGGCTTGCTTGTGGCATCACCCCAGCTCCTCCTTGCCCCTTCTCTCCCACCCTGCACATCCAAAAGTTGCTGCACAGGAAGATTTTTCACGCAAACTTGTCTACCTCTCCCTGTAGATTAGTCCAAGGAGCAGATAGAGAGGGTTGAATGACTGAGTAAGGCTGCAAATGAACTCCCATTAGCTCTTGCTGTACATCTCTGGTGGAGGGTTTGGTAAACAGTTAGCACTTATCTCTCTGCTCAGCATTTAGCTGATTTCCATAATGAGCTCCATTGAACTGAGAGGCCTCGAGGTGTCCCAAGGCTTCTGAGACGCAATGTGTTCTCGAAATCTGATTTATGTAAAGGTGAAGGCAATTGTGTTAACAAAGGAATGGAACACGATCAACATGCAGTCTGCAAGGGCTGGGAAGACAGTGGTGTCTTTGGCTGGCTCTCTCTAAGAGGGATCTGACAGCAGCTGGCCCTAGGCTGGAGACCCATTGAGATGCAGCCTGGGAAAACACAGCCAGGAGGAAGATGCATAGGGTTTATTTATTATTGTCTTTATTTTTTCCTCTCTTCCCCCTTCAAAAGAGAAAAGCTGCAGCTCTGGGGCATGCAGAAACTATCTTATGGGGAACAGAGGTGAGCCAGCCCAGGGTAAGCCCATCGACTGCAGGGTCCCCACTGAGCCCCAGCACTGGTGCTTGGTTCCACACTCAGTCCTATCTCAGCCTGGCAGGTTCAGCTGCAGAAAGCTCACTTCGGGCCTGAGCACAATCTCAATTCCTCCTGCTCAGTCAGGCACAACATCCTGCAGACTCCAGCAGTCTCTTTTGTGGGTTTGAGTCTATCTGTCATAACCATGAACAAAGAGAAGAGAATTCATACAGGTTTTTACAAAATCACTTCTTTCTTTGCATCATCTCTGAGGGCCTCTGTTTCCATCCAGCCTGTATGGGCTCCATGCTTACAAGCAGAGCACTTTTCCAAACTCGCATACATCAGCAGTTACTTGGACCCAGCTCTGAGGCAGGTGGACCTTGGGGGGGGCTTAGGCCACAATTTTCAGTCAACTATTAAACTACAACACAATTTCACAAGGGAAAAAGTGGAAATCATGTGACTGAATAGAAATTAAGACTCCTGAGTGTAAAAAAAATCACAAGGAAAAGATGTTATTTGGGAATAATTCTGCTTTGGTTGTAATGGGAACTGCATGACTCAGTGGAGCTTTTGCATGGCTGGATGCTTTAAGCAAGGATAATCATAAAGAAAGATGAGTAGAACATGAAGAAAAAAGGATTGAATACATATATTTTTCTCATGGTAAATTAAGAGACGATTGTAGGAGTGGAAATTCAGACAAGGCAAATGCAATGAATAACATCACAACAGAACTAACCATCTGCATCTGCTTTAATCCCTGCTCATAGGGTGGAGATGACAATATGAGCATGTCTGTCTCTCAAGAAGAGAGGTCTTTTTCTACCAGTTTGCATTTAATTCTATATATTGCAATTTCTTACAACACCAGCTATTGTGCTAAACTTGGTTTAATATGCAACAAACACTACCAGCCATCTAAACAACATGTCTGTCCGAAACCCTTATTATAATTCCCAGAACCACTTGCAGGCTTTCTGAAACCCATTATTATAATTAATCCAGAATCACAGGACACTGTGATTTGTGCCAGAAATACATATATACAGAATTGCTTGTACAGGCCACAGAGAGAGTGAGAGAAAGGGGAGAGGGAGAGAGAGAGATGCAGCTTCAGTGCTGCTCATTTCAGGGACAGAACTCCAACTCCATTTAGTTTTTCCTCTTTTGTTTTCCAATTTAACTTGCAGCTACTTAAATCCAGGCCAATATTTGTTTTGTCCTTCATACTCTGCTTTGGACTCAATCCAGGGAATCTTGAGCTATGCCCTGGTTTACTGCATCCGCTCCCCAGTTCCAGCAGCCGCTGCCCCTGGGTGAGGAGGCAGGATGATGATGGTGCTGGCGAGATGCAGTGCTCAAGACCATCAATCCCAGGACCACCACTGCACCTTGGGAATTGCTGCAACAGTGCTTAGCAGTGGTGAAATGCAGGAAAACTCTGTGGAAAATGCAAATGCAGGGTGGATCTTAGTTTTATTAGGCTTCTGCACACAGTTCCTCTCTCTTGAAACACTTTGC
This sequence comes from Strigops habroptila, assembly GCF_004027225.2. Lineage (NCBI taxonomy): Eukaryota > Metazoa > Chordata > Aves > Psittaciformes > Psittacidae > Strigops > Strigops habroptila. The sequence continues at coordinate 7,187,455 of NC_044291.2, forward strand.
AATCAAAAGACACTGGAGTGGACTATTTTGGGCCCTGATGCTTCATGCTGAGAGGTAATGCTGATTAGGTCGTGCCAGCACATGGCACTGATATCAGTATTCTTTCTGAGGGCTTTTGCAGAGAAGCATGGTAACTGATCCTGATTTTATGTTAGCATATTTAAGTAGGAACATCATGGAAGTCAAGCTGCTTCCTGGGCACTGGAACAGATTTAGTCTTCTCAGGTCTGTATTGTGAACAAACAGTTCCACGGTGTTGCTTTTATGTATATTTGTATGTATACATATATTTCAGAATGTGTATTGTTTGTGTGCCTGTGTATATGTATTTGAATATATCTATTTAAACATCAGAATATGCATAGAGAAGATGGTGAAACAGAGAACCTAGCATCTCCTGCAGTGAGAGTGAGTTCAATTGCATGCCAAGCATGGTTCTTGCTCATAATGCCAGACCTCTCCCTGCTTGAGAGGCACCTCTGAGCACTTCAGCTTAAACCTCTTTCTTAGAACAAAAAACCTAATGCCCAATTTATTGTTTTCAGCTCAGAAACTGAGAAGAAGAGACAATAGGTCAGCTGATGGCATCAGGAATAGAGACACCATTTTGGTTCTGCTGTGCTCTTTCTCCCAAGGCCATACTAAGCAGAAGAGCTGCATTAGGGTGAATGCACTGGTTGAAATGCAGTAGAGCAGTGCATTGGGTGGTAGGAGGAATTTGAAGCCAGTTGTTGCTCAGTCTTTACACTGACACACAGAAATAGAGTAACCTCTCAGCAGGGACATACCTGACCACTAAGCAATATGGGCAGTTAGGATCACCATACTGTGGAGCATAGGTGGTCTTCACATTCCTGTTGCTAAGTATGGCCTCTGATAGGAGAACACATGAGACTCTGGCGCTTAACGTTAGCTAAACTGCATCTGTTTTTCAGTACCAACAAACCAGCCAGTGTGTGCAGATACTTCTTTCCTTAAGATGATTATTCTAGATAGCTCAGCTCAGTTCAGAAGCCCATTTACACCTAAGGGTGGCTCAAAAGACACTGCAGAGGACAAAAAGTAGGCCAATGCAGTCTGAGATCCCAGTGTAGAGTAAATCATGTCAGAGTTTTCTATTTCTTCTCTTCAAGCCTGCAAAATATCACAGAAGTCCATTAGATTCACCTCTTGGTACACACAGGCAGAGCTCAGCTGGTTTGGATGGAGTCACTTACACCAGCTGAGGATTTGGCCTCTGATGTTTAATGGTCATTGCCAACACAAGTAAAAGAAATTAATAAAAAATCACTCAGGCTGAAGCTGAGCCAAGATGACCAAAGAGGTCATGAAGCTTTCAGAATTATTAACTCCTATTAGTATAATAATCCTTTTTATGACACCATAAAATTACATGGTGCCTTTCAGGATGTAGATAAACTGCATTCCCTGTGCTGAAGGGCCACCTCTCTCACAAAACACATAGGACTGCCTGTCTCTGTAAGCACCTGCCCCTTGTCCTCACTGCCCTTGGGACCTCATCCATTGATTACATCTTCTGTGCAAGGAGTCTTATCACCCTATATCCTCAAATTGCCTCTCTGTGCTTCCACCAAAAGGCCTCAAAGGATGTGAAAAAATCATATACACTTCTCAGTTTTAACAGTTTAGAAGTGGAAAAAATTTGCATTTCCTTTGTTGCACCTTTGGGCTATAGCTGCTGCTTCTCCATTCTGCAGGGATATGTGGGGTGCAGTGGGCTCATTCTGGAAAACTAGGACGGATGAAGTTTTTGCACTTGGTTTTCCCAGGAGGTGACTAGATGATCTGAGGGATATGGCAGAAAATTAGTATCAAACTCCTACTAACATTACAAAAATAGTGAGGTTTTCTGCACTCTCAAATACCAGTGGCCACAGGGAGGACTGTGGGGCAGGAGTGGGATAGAAGATCTCTTCAGGATGACAAAGAATATTGTAGCATGGTATCATATTGCTGGACAAATATAAAACACAGCTCCTGGGCAAGTGGCTCTTTCCCACATACCAAACTTTGATATAGAAATAACACATTGACTTCTTTTCTCTAGTAACAGAAGGTAGAAATAGATGGCACAGAATAGGTGGTGTCTATATTAGAAATGACTAATCATTATATTAAAGATTGAAAATTAACCTGGAAAAGCATAGAGATTTTCAGGGACCCAACCAGTTTTATCTTGCTGCTCGTGTAAGCCGTGTCGATAGAAAGCATCTATTGCTGTGCAATCCTGCTGAATCAGCACCTCTGGGTCATATGATGTAATATGTAACAATCTGGTGAGAAATCCAGGCTAAAACCAGTTGGTTCTTTGGGGTTTTTATTTTGTTGAAAGTTTTTTAAAAGCAAATAATTACTTGAACATTGGCTTCTGGGAAATAAACCTCTGTCAGATTCTGCGAGAAAAATCTCTGTTTATGTGGACTTTTTGGTTGCAAGCTCAAACCTGATGGTTATTTGTGATGCAGAGAAGGAATGGATGCAATTTTGAATTTGCCATGAAATAGTTGTTCAGGAATTCCCAACTTTAAAACTGCTTCTGACACACTTCCAGTTTTTATTCTCCCCCCACCCCCAAAACCTTTCCTGCTTCTGAAAATGATAAAAGATACGTGGTTTTAATTTCTGTGTTTTGTATCCCCTTCCCACCTACTCCCACTGAGACAAGTGGAGACATTTGTCTCCACTTGTTGAGATCTATGGATTAAAGGAGCTTGTTGTGGGCTTTTTTGTCGGCAGGATAATCTTTAGTTCTACAGAGAAGTGAAGCCATTCTGCTGGACAAAAGAGAGAACAAAAAGCTGGGAATCAAACTCCAGTACTGAACGGCTGCACAAACACAACTCCTGAGCTCAGCAGCACATGATGTCTGATTCAGTGAGAGGAGGAAGCTGGAGAATGCAGTTTTTGGGCATGGTTTGATCCAGCCTCTGGCAGCAATGAGCTCCTTGAAGCGCCTTTCCATCTTCCTGAAGGATTGTCTTAGCAAAAGCAATGCTCTGTGTTGCCTCACAGTGAGTCGTATAAGGTCAAGCTCATAAGATATACGGCAGTATGTGGGTGGGGGGTTCAGCTTCCACAGTGTTATGGCATGAGAAACCATTCTTCCATTACATGGAGATCTATAAGGAATCGCTGCCATTAATGGACTCCATTAAATGCAATACATGTGGGAAAAATTGCAGTTTGATTTAGTTTAGCAATGTGGAGATATTGGCAAGATAATCACATAAAAGTGACACCTTTTATGGCCAAGCTCTTTGATTTTATGTCAGTGAGTTTCAATTTCTCACATTTTTATGTTCATATATAGGTCCTTGTTCTAATGTATGCATTAGCTGATGTAAAGGTTAAATAGATTGTTTTAGCATTTGGGGATACAGATTGTGGCTATGCACAAATCTTCAATGAGCTGGATGAATTATTTTGGGGAGGAAGTAACTGTGAGAAGGCAGCAGGAATTATTTCTCTGACTTGGTCCCATATGAAGAAAAAAGGAACAATGAGAAAAGAAGTATGAAGTATATGTAATGTGATTCAAAAAGCAGATCTGCAGGCTTCCCAAGTACTGTCAGAAGGAGCAGATGGTGTGGGTCACCCTGCTTCATGAAATGCTTCAAATCTGAATATTTATTTGAAATGCAAAAGAAGGATCCATTCCTCAGAAGGCAGATTGTGATGTCCCTTACATCAGCAAAACTGTCTGAAGGTGGGATTGGCACTGGATTGATATTGAGAGTCACAGAGGGCTGGAGAAACTGAGACCATAACCTGAGTCCCCATGGAGAAAGTCAGTCTCAAGGTCTAGTTCCATAGTTTAGCAGCTGAAACCAAAGTCCTGTCTTGGGGAGGTACTCCAAGCAGCTGCTGAGTCTCCTGTAAAAAGTATGGAGACATCAGGAATAACATCCTGGGTGTGACTTTCAAATGCATTTCACTCTCCCCTGTGGCATGAGGCAGCCAACAGGAGTTTGCTGTCATAGACCCAGCTGATAAAGACCATTCCTTACCATCATATTTAGCCAGGACCAAACAGACACCTCAGTGAAGTCATATTTCAATATCCCTTAAACCACCTTGGTTGCATTCAATCCTTCAATTCATCTTTTGTTTTTAATGCCCTTAGTCTCTGTTCCACAAACCCTCCTCCCCATGTCCCTGGTACTTTACTAAGAAGTCCTTGAAAGACTAATATTAAAAGCCCAGATTAGAACAGGTAATTTCTGTTTCTTTTTTTCCCACTTCTACTCCTCCCCTCTCCTTTTTCAGCTATGACTGAAAATCTTTTGCCTGTATCAATTCTTGAATCTGGATAGATTACTCTTCAACTCGTGAAAGGATTTCAAGTTGTCTCTTTAAATCTTTCTCTTCCTCCCACTTCACACGCTCTCAACAACTCTCTGTCATTTCATTTCACCTCATTTAAATATTCAGCCCAATTTCAAGGCTTAATAATGATGAATAAGATTGAGATTAGGATTTAATAAGAGTGTTAAGGAAAGATTTGTCATTCCAATGGCTGTAGGTCTTGGCTGAACTTGAATTGGCATCCAGCCTCTGGGCATGTGCAGAGTGATGCTGGTTGCTGGCTTCCATTACGGTTTTCTCTGGAAGAACAGGGAAGATTTTCTCTACTTCGCTCTGACCATAAAGGGGATGATTTACTCCCTGGCCACTTGTGGTCTCACAATCCTCTTCCTTGATTAAAGGCAGTTTGAATCAAGGACTGGAAAGCCTGGGAGTTCTGCATGGGTGAGGTCTTTTTGGTACTAGGTCTTAGCTGTCTTCGTTAGTGCATTTCATATCCAGGTATGACTTGGACAGCTGAATCGGTGCTTTCTAGGGTCTAAATTCCCATTCTGGAACAGAGATGAATCTCAGTGGCAAAGCCTAAATTCATAACTAAGTCTCAGACTGAACTTAAACAAGACTGCATCGAATATTTTGCTTGGCCTATGTGGAGATAACTGTCAGATAAAAGCTCAAGGGGGATGCATGTGTGATGGGCACAATAAAATCCATTATTTCTTTATAGACATCTATTAATACCATTAACTACATGAAGGATGAGCTGAGTATCTCTTCTGGGAGCTGCATGCTAGCATCTGCAAATGGTCACAGTGAGCTAAGCAAAACCCCTCTGTACCTGCAAGTCCAGAACTGACTTGGTGCATCATAGTGTGGCGTATCCGTATGCCAATGTGGGGAAGATTGGCACTAAGGGAACGGGAAGATACCAGAATTTCTCTCAGAAACCACTTGAAGCTGAGCAAATGTTCTATTATATTGTTCCCTTAACAGCAGAGTCAGGCTGCAGAAACTAACTTCTATCTTCTAAAATATGGTTTGTTGCATGCAACCATAGCAAGCCTCCTGTTTGAGACACCCACCCCCCACAAAGCGCTGTGCATCATTTAGTGCCTGTTTTGAGGAGCAGCTCTATGAATTGTGCTAGTTTTGATACCTCGGACATTAAGCAACTGATCTAGTTTGAGCGCTTGTAAAACATCTACAATGTCTGTTGTGTTTAGACTCAAGATTTGGTACAAGCAGCAGTGGCTCAAACTGTATTGACAAGGGCTTGCTGAACTGTCTGTTTGCCTTGTGCACACAAGGCCCAAAGAGGCTTAAGGGTTTGAAAGATTTAGGGACAGTTGCATGGAAGAGAAGTGCCAAAGCTCTTTTGAAACTGGGGGGGCTTGTGCCACTTTACTCTGGGTGAGGGTGCGGACCTTAGGGGTGCTCTAACTGCTTAAAGTGCTCTGCAGTTTTAGGGGGTTTACAGTAAGCCTCTTAAACTGCTCTAAGGGCTTACAGTGTCTTAAGCTTCTTAAATTATATTAAAAAACCTTACAGTATTTTGGCAGAATCTACAGTTTGGAAGGATTCAAGGTTAGAAAAAAAAAATCAAACTTGGCTCAATTGATGGATTTTATTGGGAATTAAATATATTTGATGGAATATAGCTTAAATAATAGTAAAATTATAAACTGAAAGAGTTATTTTGCCAGTCTACACTAAGGGAATTGCTTTATGAACATATATTAAAATATTCAAACTGGCAGAAAATGCCATCATTTGTAAACTCACAATTTCCTGGTTTAGGTGTGATTAATTTTACAACCACTCTTCCAATTTTCTTCAAGCTCTACTTAATTTTTATGTCACAACTTACCTCTACAAAATAAGGCAGTTCAGCAAGTCCATCCTGATGTCCTTTTGAGAGATCAAGGCGTGAAAGTCCTGATCAGAATATATGAGGAAAGTACATTTGTTTCCAAACTCAAATAAATTAAAGAGAGATCTGCTGAAAATTAAATAACAAAAAAATGAAAGCCCTTTAGGCTGAGACTAAATTGAACAGATTTCTTCATGCGCAATTGAAAGGGAAGATTAAAAGAGAAGAAATTGGAAAGTTAATGTGACTATGGAGGTGGTGACATGCCTTTCCCATCAAACTCATTAGCTACTCAATTTTAGTGGTTCTTTGAGCATGGTGACTTTTTTGTGACATGAGAGAAAAATATTGATCTTTTCTGTGTTCCATCATAATTAAAACACAGTTGGAATATACCGGCAGAAGTTGCACATAACTGTCCTTACATGCACACACATGGGATTTTATGCTTTCCTTCAGCTTTCCTCAAGTAAACTGCATCTCTCATCTTCCCATTTTCTGCCTGTCATAAAAGTGGCCAAAAAAAAAGCAGCAAGTCTTTCCCACGGAAATCTTGTGCCACCTATGAGAAGGAGCTCTGTCTTTAACAGCTCTGGTTTTAACAGCACTAGTGCCATGCCTGGAGTCCGTCCACATGAACAAATGGGCACCATATGTGGTTGACAGCTAGTTCTTTCAATTCCAGCAAAGCCAATTGATTTGAATACACCAATTTTATAGAAGTCTGTTGGGATCCACCAGATGATCCTTGATTTTGACAACTCAATCAGCAAGAAGGTTATGTTCCTACTAGGCAAGGGATAAAGTAACTACCAGCCCAAATCTTTAAGCCAGACATGCACCAGACCTGAACTGCATCTTTTCTGAAGCTTGATAAACTGATTCATTTTAAAGAAATGAGCATGCTCTGATGGTTTTGCAGCCCAGTGCTCAGTTACAGGAATTGTCAACGTGGTCAAGATCAGAAAGGGATCCTGGAAAGTCTGTGTTCAAAACAAACCAAGCAACTGATTTACCAAAAGTGAATGAGAGCTGGTCTGCACAGTTCATCTCTGCACTCAGAGTGGGGACAAGTTTCCTGGTACTGTTTGCTACTTGAATCTTCCAGCTTATTTTCACAGACCAAAACAGTTTTGCTTCAAGTATCTAAAAGCCCAAGTGCTGCTGGACGGTGAACTAACCCTCTAAACCCATGATTTGCCTTTAAAAAGCTATTGATTCTGCTGCACAGAAGAAAAAAGTCTGCGTACAGCTGTAGTTCTTATGTCCAAACATTTTTGTATTGCTTTATGTTATCCTTGCAGGCCTGTGGCACTTGTTGCATTCTTGCTTTTCTGACACACATGAGTTTGGAGCCTTACGACATCTGTGGTATGGTTAAAAATCAGGCGACCATCACAAGCTCTGGGCATCATTTACAGAGGTCTTGTGACACATTCAGATTTGATTTTTGTTGTTATTCCCACCTATACCCCTGCAGTCAGGTCTTCCCCATGCACCTTGCTAGCTTCAACACTCCTAAGCGCTTAATATTGTTTCATTGCTTATCTATCCACGAGACCTTGGCACATCTGAACCCCAGCCTTTTTTTTGGCTAGGAAATGACTGAAAATAGCAGTGATTATGGGGGAGAAAAGAGGGGATTGTTTAGTGTTTCTCATTATTATTTTGTGGATATTTTTGTAACATCTTTTAGAGATGAAGTTCAATTAGGAAACAGATGGTACCAAACTATCGTCAAACATTTCTGATGGGCAGCAAATTACTGACTTAATTATGGAAATAATTAAAATTTATATTTACACCTGATCATCCAAATGAGGGTGAAAATACCAATTTCAGGGTTTGTTATGACTGCTGGCAGGGTATCAGCCTGTGAGCAAGGCGCTCCCTTTCTTCAGCTTCAGATGTCTTGCTCAGATCCTAGAACAGTCAGAATACCCCTGGAAAAGGCAAAAAGAAAGAATGAATGAAGACTTCTGGCTATGTTTGTGTCATGTAGGTGCTCTCCTGATTTTCAAAGGAATTCCTGTGCTGGTTGAGGTAACTTTAAGCTGAAATAGGATGGATTGAGATGAGCTCTTAGGCAGAAGCTCTTTCCTGTGAGGGTGCTGAGGCACTGGCACAGGTTGCCCAGAGAAGCTGTGGTTGCCCCATCCCTGGCAGTGTTCAAGGCCAGGTTGGACAGGACTTGGAGCAACCTGCCGTAGTGGAATGTGTCTGTGTCCATGGCAGCGGGTTGGATCTGTGCGAGCTTTGAGGTCGTTTCCAACCCAAACCTTTCTATGGTTCTGTGACTTTGTTATTAGAGGCTCCACTGCAGCTGCATCCAGAGGTATCGGCTCAGATCAAGCTGGCCTTGTGCAAACAGCTATACAGAGATTTTGTGAGAGACAGTTCTTGCACTGAGCAGCTTATAGGCCAGATAAACAGGGTTGACAAGTAGTGAAAAAAGAGTGAAAGCGAGAGGGAGTCAGACAGTTTTATTAACTCCCGTATTACAGATGCAGAACTGAGGGCACAGAAAGATAAAATGTGTGATTCTCATTTGCACTAAATTTGCTTTCCACTACTCTGGCAGCATAAACGGGCCATGAAGTGGGTATATATTACATTTACACTCACTTTTCATTTCTCCCATGATGTTAAAATGCTTCAGTGATAGTGAATATCAGACCAAATATGATTTCTCTAAGATCACAGAGGAAATCGATGCCATTGAACCCACATTTTCTTAGTGCCACTTCAGTGCCTTAGTTACTTGACATCCTTTCACCCTTTTCTGGGCAGCAATCTTGTGTATATAATGCTATCTTTCCTCCTGGGATTATTGAACCTGTTTTAAAGATCAGCTTTTCTGGGAATCCACAAGGAACCAGGAAAATTAGTCAGCTTTTCCTTGTCTTCTTTTGCCTGTGGTTATACCTCTAGACCATGATGGCAAAAGAACAGGGAATTGAAAGAGAAAGTTCTGAGGCAGTGGTAGAGATCAGTATGTTGACTTCTAACCCCACAATTTGTTGGTTTACACATCTCAGGTCCTGTTTATTTCCAGACTGTGAGATGGAGCTGCTAAAATCCATTGGGAATCACTATTTGTATTGTTTCCAGTATCCTGTTGCTAGGCAAGATATGCAGCTGTAGGGCTGGATTTTCCTTCGAAAACTAAAACTCCTGGTTGTTTTGGACACAAGTTTGCTCTATTTAACCTGCTCCAGAGACTGGAATAGGTAAAACAGATACAGTCCTGTGGATTTGATTCTGAGCCATCTTTGAAGGTCAAAATTGGCCTTTTGTGGTTCTTCCTCCTTTCTATGTTCTGGGTTCTGCAATATTAAGATTTTTATCTTACCCTATTTTATCAGCTCTATTCTGCCATCCCTAATTTGGAGCCAGTGGGGGTGGGGAGGGTAGAGGTGATAGGGAGGTCAGACAAATGTTTCCATTGATATCCCTGTAATAAAAAGAGCTTTACTTTACTTTCTGCTGATGGCAGTCAAAGAGGCCTTGCTTTTGATAAAATTAACCTTGGAGCCAGAAACAACAGAAGCTGCTCTGATTTCATCAGCCCTTCTGAGGAGACGTGATCACTCACTAGCAATGAAAGGGGACATGTTGCCTAAACAGGCCACTAATGTGGTAGGACAAATTCCTCCCTTCAGCTCAGCACAGTGGATGCTACTCTTAAAGTTCTGCACTCAGAGTTTCAGAGCCTTGTCCCATGATGGGGATGGAGAGAGAAGGAGAAAAACATGGATACTTGGAGGTGAAATATGCTGATAACTGACATACTCATAGCCATTTACACCTTCACATGGACAAGCTTAGACCTCCTCTTGGCCCACTGCACTGAACATGTTTGCTTTGCATGGTATCTTTAACAGGACAATAGCTTGAAGCCAATGCGTGTCTTAAAGCTACCCACATGCAGAAGTGTTAAGCTGGATCATGGTCCAAATGGATGTTTCCATTGGACACTGGTTGGAGAGACACTGAAAGGATGATAGCTTTGTCTCTCCAGTCATCCTCAGCTCTGCTTCAAAGTCAGGGATGATTTTGTCTTCTCAAACTTGAAGCCATGTTGTTATCACAAGCAGATTTTATGGTTTAAGTGCTCCCCCAACCAGCCATGTATCAAATGTTTCCTGGCTCTAAATTCCTTACTTAATGTGTTAGTAACCACTTCGAAGAAGTACCCATGCCCCATAATACTGAAGTACTTCACCATAAAAGATAATGGTTATGATTATGATCTGCATATGCAAAGGCCATTGCCTGGTCTATGCTCATAGTATAAAGGGATTTGCCTTACTTCTCCCTTCACTCAGAAATGTTCTCCTGTGCACCCAGGGCTGTTAACACTGCTCTGAGCTGTTGCCACATGAGGCTGAAATGACTAATAGTCACAGCTCTTATTCAGAGGTGGAAATAAAACCTGTTAATTTTTTTAGAAGCTGCTATCCAAGACCATTGTGTAGGGCAATGGAGCTGGGACTGAGAACAGAATAATGTCCTCAAAAAGGGAGACATCTGTAGTCCATATCTGTGTCTCTAGGGAGTGATGCACTTCGAGGGGTAGAGCTGTTGGACCTGTGATATACAGCCAGTTTTGGGTTCTCACCTAAGAAAGTGTTAGTGGAAGAAGGCTTTAGCCCAAGCAGTGATCAGCAGGCAGAAAGGATTCCTGCAACTCATCAGCCCTGAGAGAACATCCCCATCATCCCTTTGCCTTGAACAGGCCCCTCCATGCAAACATGGAGTTTATCTATCCCAAGCAACCATGTCTCTTTTATCACCCATAACTGCATAGTGCTTTTGAATGGATAGGCAAAATCATAGAATAAAATCAAAAAATAGTTTGGGTTGGAAGGGACCTTCAAAGGCCATTGAGTCCAGGCCCCCTGCATTGAGCAGGGAAATCTTCAGCTAGATCAGGTTGGCTACAACCCCCTCTATGGTCTTCTTTTCCCTGTTCTCTTCTGCTGGAGCAGGAAGATGAAAAGGATCTTTTTCTTTTCTGGGGAAGAGAGTTCTACAGAGCACTGCTGGAGAAGGCTTCTGAGGGCCTTCCAGGAGAAATTTCTGCCAATCTACCTCACTGTTGATTAGCACAGTGCTTTAAGCAGCTCAGGGTAATATTTCATCAGCAGACAGCTGTAAATGTTCATTGTCAATATGTACAAATAAATATTTCAGGTGAAACAGACAAAGACAGAATGGTTCATGTCTCCTCTCAAATACACTCTGTGCTTTTCCCTTCTTTTTTTTAAATACATTAGTATAATTCCAATCAAGCCTGGAAAAAAAGCGGGATGTAGAGGGGCAAAACAATTCTTCTGTTTTTTCCCTAGCCAGATTTTGCTGCATGCCAGCACTGCCCAGTGATAAGAGCATGATTCAGAAGACATGGTTTCTACTTCTGCCCTTACAGTATGATCTGAAGCAAGTTGCATTTGCTCTCTGGCTCTTTCTTTCCTCCCATTGCTTCTTTTTTTCTGGATCTCTTTCCCTTTTCTTTTAGGTTTATGCATTTTGGATGCATCTGAAAAGAAAACCATGTCCAGTGAGGATGCTGGAGCCTATTGTAATAGGAATTAAAGTTTTTAAGTCCCACAAGGCCAATTGCCTACTTACACTGCTGAGTAGTGTGCTTGTACAATTAGTCCTAACTCAGCAGGGGGAGTTGGAGATTCTCAAATTTCCTTCCATTTCTCTTATTCATTTTCAAAGGGGAGAGAAAAAGCCTTTTTCTGTATGGGTGAAAAAATGTTAATATCTTATTTAGCGTTTTCCTACACAATTGAGGATTGAAATATGCAGCCACTTCACTGGGTTTAGAATCAAAGCCTTCCCTCCATTATGTAGTTGTATGTGAGAGAATTGAAATTTCCACACGCCCATTCACAAACTAATTGATTCTTCTAACTGTAATGCAATTTTTTCCCCCTGCATCTTTTGAACAAAGCATTTACAGTGATATTGTTTTGCTGTAAGCCCACACTGATACTGTTAAGTCATTTAGAGTGAGGAGCTGGTTGGAATGAAGCAACAGCAATAACATCATGCTGGTTACGTGTGGGGTTTGTGGGTGAGCAAAAGCCTCACTGAGGGTGTCTGGTCTATGTCATCTCCAAGAAACCCATGATATATAGTAGGCTTCTTTGTAGTGTTACAGCATAGTATTTTTAGGACCATCATTTCCACTCGAGACAACTTGTATCTCTCTAAAAATATCACGCCTGAAAACAGGTTTTACCTCATCCCAGGTGACCCATGTTTTTACGTAAAACATGAAAAATCAGAATCGGGGACAGGTGAAAGCAGGGAAGCTATTTGGAAAGAAGGAACAAACTGGGATCTGAGGGTTTAGGAAGGCAGCAAAGCACAGGAGCTGTGGGCTTGGTGCATGTTTGCCATATATACACTCAAGCATAACAGACTGCAGCAGAATGACATGCTTTTGGTTGGGTGGTTGGATTAATAACTAACCTACAGTTATGCTGTGAGAATAGATTTAAAAGCAATGAGCAGGTCTGGAAAAGGTCTTATAATTCTGACTACAGAAATGTTATTCATTAATTCAGAACCCAACTTCTCCCCTATTAATATACACACACCTGTATCTATATTTTTCTATATATGAACAGCCTTGTAATGAGTTTGATAAGGAAATATCGGAGTCAGTGGAAGATTTATTGGTGATGCTGTGGAACTGTTCTGCTTTGTCTAAACTATTTTCTAGGCTATTCTGATTTCCACCTATATTTAAACAGCTTGACTGGAATAAATATGGCCTGATTTTCACCCTGGATGTTCTCTGTGCACAACACTGGTCTTTGATGCACACACAAGATTGTAATTAATTTGCAGTTTCATCCACTAAGAGACATGTGAAATGAGAACGTCTCTAGGTAGGATGGCAATTACTGTTTTATAGCCCACCAGAAGAGTTTTAAATGGAATACCATCTCTTTACATAAATTGTTTTCCTTATAGATCAGAGTTAGGCCTTCCACCCCACTATCTCTTTCTCTGGAGTTTGCCTGGGAAATCTCTTGTGTGATGGGAAAAGGAGGGCTTTGCAGAACAACAATCTCTGTCTTACTGCACTTGAAGCATTTGTAAACAACTCACAGTGTTTGCTCAGAGGTGTATTTTTTTCCTCCTGCTGCATTTTTGATGAATGCAATGAAACGTGAGGGAAATGAAGGTCTCCTAAGTACATTTTAATTCAGATGAAAAATTATACATTATTATTCCATACTGGTGATTGTTCTGACATAATTGATTGGGAGGGCCATCCACAAAGAACCACAGGAAGGCTTGACTTTGAGGAGACTACAGCAACTGAATTAACTGTTTAGAAGTGCGATGGAAAGCAGTGCTTTGGGTTGGGAAAAAGTGGACTTTTGTTTCAGTTTGGTCATTCTTTCGGGAAATCCCCTCCTTTTCCTGTGCCTCTGTTTCCCCTCAAAAAAAGAGCAACAGAGATTTTTATTTATTCTGGATCCTTGAAGTGGCAAATTAGAGATTTACACATTGGACAGAGAATTTTTGCTTCACAATGAAAAGTCAGTCATGACACACATAGGGAAAAATTCAACTCCTCTTGTTCTGTACTCCAGCACGGTACCAAGACTGCAGTGCTGCAACCACCTTTTAATCCTCTCCAGCTCCTTGTCCATGCTGTTGGTTGTCTGAACATTTGTGGTCCTGCAGTCCCAGGAGGGACTGCAACGTCAGGAGCTGTTGGACTTGGCAAAACAGGGAAGCTGTTTGGAAAGAAGGAGCAAACTGGAATCTGAGGGTTCAGGAAAGCAGCAAAGCACAGGATGGATATGGTTTAGTGTGCGGTGTTCCTGCTCGTGGCAGGGGGGGTTGGAACTGTATGATCTTAAGGTCCTTTCTGACCCAAACCATTCTATGATTCTGGATCTTTGGGTGATGATGTGGAGAAGTCCTGTAGATGCAGAGGTCTTGCCTGGCTGCTCTCCTTCTAGTGCTTTATCAGACAGACATCTATGATGGACACTGACTGGAGGGAAAGGATTTTCACCCAGGAGACCAAATCCTCACATGTAAAATAACTGTGAGACATCCCTAGCTAATTTTCTCCTTATATTTGAATGAAACTCTTGTATCACTGGGCTATGCAGCCCAATATCCTAATAAGAGTACTTCTTAGCTGATACTGAATAATAAAGTAAATGTCTTATTGCAATAGCACATAATCTACACCACCAGTTATGCACTGAGGGATAGGAAGTAATGTGCTCATTCCTGACCACCAGAAGCAATCAACATAGACTCCGAAGCATAAGGTCTGATTATCTTTAGGCCATAATTCTGCTTGCCCGCTTGCTGGTGGTATTAATAATAACTATAAAATAACATTTTCCAGTGCATATATGTTTATATTACAACATTTTAAACCTCCATGGCCATCTTATAGGGTGAAAATGGAACAAATTGAAATGAAAACAAATCAAATAACTTGTCTGTCCCCCCAGTCCACCATTACTTCCCTTAAGGAACTGCTATTATGTTCCCAAAGACTTTCCACACACCTTACGGCAAATGATTTTCCACCCTCCTCTAGATTTTGGGGATTTTCACAGATGTAATTATAATTATTTTCATCCTGCTTGGAGAGATCATCTTGTTGTAAAGATAGTGTGAAATGGGAGACCTTATATGAGAAATTGCTTTTGCTACAATAAACCAGCTATGCTGCTGTTAATTTCCACTCACAATGTGAAGGCAGAACTTGGTATAGTCTTCTTAGGTTTTTAACCCTGAAATACCAGTGATGGAGAGATAAAAGTGACTGGAGTGGTGTTTGCAACTCCCAAATTGCAGGGATTATGGATTGCAATGGGCGTTTAGAAGGCCAAGGTCATCTTTACAGTGACTCTGTATAGCAAACTCCATCCAAAAGGCAAAAGAGAGTGGGAAGAAAAGAAAAGAGGGAAAATTACTTGTTTTGGGTGAAAACAGCAAGGTAAACACGGTTTCACCTCCCCTGGCTTTACTCCTAACTCTCGGTATGGACATCTTTAAAACAAAGAAGCATGTGGGTTTGCTTTCAGGTAAAGAAGTTACTTGTGATTTTTCCAGTTCTCAGTTATGTTTAAAGTCCAACGTGAATGAATCTTCATAGGGTAGCTTGAGAGCTCAGTGCCATTGATGAGTAAGATATTAGGAATTGCAGAGATAGAGGCAAAAGTTGAGAATAATGGGAACTTAAGAAAAAGAGTTAGCTTTGGGAAGAGTTTGGGGCAAGTCATTGAGATTACTTTGAACTGCCTTCCTTGTGCTGCTGAAGCACTCAGTGCCTTATCTGCCTTCAGGAAAACCTCCTATCCAGAGGAAGCTCAGAAATCAAGGGTTTCTTGTAAGTGTGCTTTAGGACAGAGGGGGATATATCTCACCTGGAACTGTGCAATCCAAGGCAACAGGCAGCTTTGGTTTATCCAGACGCTTATGAAATCATTGCTGTAAACCTTTACCGAACTTACTTAGAGGATGCGTTGCTTTGACTGCAATGCATTTAGGCGATCTCCAGAGAACCAGCTGAGAATTCACACCCTACATGGTCCTCTTGGGGGAGAAGAGCAAACAGAACACAGTTTGAGGCAGTTTTGAAGAGACTGTTACTGACTTCTGCCTTGCACAGTTGTTAGCACATGCTCAAAGCAAGCCCTTAAAGGCAGCTATGGAAAACCTGTGTAAAAATGTCCCATCTTGAAATGAAATGATGGGGTTTTCTTTGCACTGCCAATAAAAATGCCCAGCAAAAAGGCTATACATGTCTTACATTGTCAGAATAAGACTTCAGAGATCTTTATCTGGTGCACAAGATGTATTCTGCTTGCTCTTCCCTGGGCTAAATGTCATCCCCATGAGAACAAATGCTCTGCTTCACCTCTGCATTTCATAGCCAAATGCGTGTATAATAATTACTTCTACTCAGGGTTTTACTTCGAGTGTCCGGTGTCCTTATGCTTTCCTCATAAGCATAAGCCTCCTAAACCTTTTTACATATAAGCCGCTATGAGCTGCTTCTCTGTTCCCCTGCCCCATTTTGGTCTTATTTTCCTTTTGAATCTATACATGTATAATAAAGCACTGAGCTCAAGCCAAATACGCTCTTCCAATTAAAGCCCTACCAGAACACAGCTAAGGGGAATAATTGCCTTGCTTGTTTTACACAGAACACTCTATTAGCAGTTTGATCCAGGACTCACCATTCACCCAGACTATTTGGTCTTGTTCTTTTTTAGCCCTCAGCAGCACATGAAAAGGCAGGTACAGGCTCTGCCTGGCCAACACTGAGATTCCAACAAGCCACTGGTACCAAGCAGCAGAGTTTATCTGTTTTATCTTTTCCATTCCTCTTGTATTTGGAGGCTTTTGCATCTGCTTTTTCTTTATTACCTTGACATCTTTATACCTGTGGAAGGTATAGGGTTTTTTTCCTTGAGCCGTCCACTTAGTTGCAGCACACTGTTTAATGCAGTGCACAGGATGAAAGTTGTTATCTGATTCGAGTTTAATGTTCAAAAGTCCTCAAGCTGCTTTATCTGAAGATCCTCCCTGTATAATTGTATACTTAGAATTCAGCTGCAGTGTAATAGGCCAAGTGCTCTGTGTTCTGCCTGGAATTACAGAAAAGTTGCTATTTATTTTTAAGCAAATAGGAATAGGGTGAGGAAAAAAAAGGGGGGGGAAATTTACGGCATAAGGAAACTTATTCAGCTGGGTTTCAGCAAAACCTGCCCCGGGGTTTGGTGTATTCTGGAATTAGATTAGATTTAAGGGCAGTGAATAGGAGCAAAATCAGCAGTCTGGAGAGATGAGGATTAAAATTCAAAAGTAATAGAAAGACTTTAGGCAGCTCTAATCAAGGAATCAACCCTTTTGGGCTCGGTGCTGTACAAAAATGTGGTACAAAGTTTCCAAGTGATCCTGGGATTTAAATCTAGCTCCTGCATGTATTTCCCTTTGGATGCATTTTAAAGCCACTTAATTACTATCATGAAAGCAAATTATTTAAGTGAGAAAATGAGTAAAAGTGAGAAAACTCATGGGTTGAGATAACGACAGTTTAACAGGTAAAGCAAAGCAAACCAAGGAATCCATTCACACTTTCCATGGTCAGGCAGCTGCTCAGCCATCCCCAGGACACCGGGGCTCCATCACTCGTAACAGTGACTTGGGAAGACAAACACCATCACTCCCAACATCCCCCCTTCCTCCTTCTTCCCCAGCACTATTCGCTGAGCACGATTCCATATGGTCTGGGATACCCCTTGGGTCAGTTGGGATCAGCTGTGCCGGCTGTGTCCTCCCCAACTCCTTGTGAGACCCCAAGCTGCCTGGTGAGGTGTGAGGAGCAGAACAGTGCTGTGTGAATGGCTGTGTAAGCGCTGCTCAACAGGAGCCCCAACAGCCCGAGGCTGGCAACAGTGTTTCCAGCAGGAACGAAACATCCTGGGATTGGCAACGCTGTTTCCAGAAGGAACCAGAATATCTTGGGATTGGCAACATTGTTTCCAGCACAAACCAAAACCCGCCCAATACTGGCTACAATGTTAAAAGTTAACTCTCTGCCAGCCAGAACCAGCACATCGGAATTGTCCTTGTGCTCATTCAGGAGCTGTTAATACAATCTTCAAATCGGAGCCTGAACATATTGCTGTTATGAAAAGTATTTACAGCCTCCAGCTCAAATACACAGCAAAAACATGGCAGGGAAGTAAAACAAATAAATCATAAAGACAAAGAAAGAGGAGAAAGGAAGCTCGAATATGTCATTTTATTGGGGGAACAGCAACACAGAGAGATTAATGGTTTCATTTGAAGTTACAGCACAGTCCGTGACAGGATCAGGAACAGAATCCAGGTCTTTTGTGGAAAATTGGATTTTTGATGAAAAACTTTGTGCACTCTCTCATAATTAGGGAAATTTCACCTCACCTCAGCCATGAGTTACTTCCAAGACAGGTGGGAACTTGGAGGCAGAGGGAAGAGGGCTCTAAGCTCACATCAGTTTCTCTCTGCCTATTTTCACTTCATTAAAGGACTAATTCTAGCTCAGAATTCAGTGGCTGGCTGATGAAGCTGATATTCAATGGTCAAGGCAACGTGTGAGGCCAGGAGGTATTTCACAGGCATCTTGTTAAAGGCACACTCCATTAAACTGCTGTGAAACTTCATGTGTTTCTACTGGGAAAATCTCAGCCCTTGTTAAAACGATACTTAAAAAAACTCCGAGCTTTAACATTCGCATTGATGGAGATCACTTCTCATCTAAAACTGTGAAACTCCCTGAATTTCACACCTGTCAATACTCAACCACCATCTTGTGAAGGTTTTTGCAAAGAAAGAAAGAAAAATAAATTCAATAAAGCTTTTTGCAGCATTTCTCAAGCAATCGCAAAATGTCCTGGAGTATAATTAAGAAAGAAAAAAACGTTCCTGACATTTAGCGGGAAAATATATATTCAACTCTGCTCACAGAAAGGAAATTAATTCTATATAAAATGGTAGCCTCCTTAGACTGAGTAATGAGAACAACTCTCTGCTACAGACTGAAATAACAATGGGGGTTGGTGTGATTTGTATAGGCCATCCTTGCTACTCTATTCTGGAGGGAAGGGGAAAAAGAGGGAAAGGAAGAGGCCACAGAAGCCTCCTGCATGGAGACCTTCACACCTTTTCTGGCCACGGTGAGCAGACACAGAAGAGCCGCTCTTGTCCTGCCAGCAACCCCTGAGCTGGCATAGTAGGCTGCAAGCAAGTGGCATAAACTTACAGAGTCATAGAATAGTTAGGGTTGAAAAGGACCTAAAGATCATCCAGTTCCAACCCCCTGCCCATGGGCAGGGACACCTTGCACTAGACCGTGTTGCCCAAGGCTCTCCCCAAGCTGGCCTTGAAATACATAAGATGGGATAAGTTTAGGGAGCAGTAATTATAAAAGCATGATTAAAGATTTGCCATTGGGCCAGCATGGTCAGGGCAGGCAGGTTTCCACAGCCAGTAGTGTCTGAGTAGGGATTCAGGTTCAACATGCTGAGCTGCTCCTAACTCACCAGTCCAACCAAGCTGTTACCTAGTTATCGATGAGTTGTCTAAGGACAACCTTCATCTTACCTTCAAAGCAAGGCTTAAACTCACCCCTCTAAATGCTGAGATGCCTTACAGCCTCTGCCGCCATCCCTTGCTGACATGCTACACCCTCTGTATTCTCCTGCTTTCCTGTTCATCCTTGTTACAGCAAAACCTACTTTGCCACAGTGAGCACTGAAATGTGGCTATGTAGATGGGCATGCAGAGCATACCATTGACTATGCATATGTACTTGCTCTCAGGGAATATTTGCCATGTTGGGGCTTTTTGTGGGTTTTTTTCCCTGCAGAAATCACTTGACTGCTGAAAAGTCACCAGAGTTGTTTTCATACACTTCTCTTTGCAGCTGCAAGGGCATAAAGGTGCCAAAGGAAAATTGCTTTGGTACCTTGAACTGTAAATGATGCTGTTTTCATGATTCATCAAATCCGTCTGAAGCAGAGGTGGCGTGTCAGCAGGGCTAGGCAAAGTTTAGAACATAATAGGGCCCAGGAGGTGAGAGACATGTCTTTCATTTCAGTGGTGCATCTTTGAAATGACTGCTGGAAATAATTAGGTTCCTTGATTTCCATTGCCATTTGGTGCTCTTCACGCTAATCAGAGTAACTGCACATTTGCATGAACTGAAGGGAATAGAAGGATTTCTTATTAGAAAGAGCCCATAACAAAGATAAAGGTCTCTTGGCTTCAGCATTCGTTGGCTCTGCCATTCTGCACTGCACTTCGTGTCTGGCCAAAGTGGAGGTGAAAACATTTATATGGAATATTTAATAAAGAGCTTTAGATCTCTGTAATCTTTAAACTTTGGTCCTGCTAAATATTCCAAACTCTTTTTATTTATTAATAAATGTTTCATTCTGTCTCTTCCTAAACCTGAGTGAAGCTCTTAGGTCACACAGTCTGGGAGATGAATCACAGAGGGGAAATGGAATAAAATCTGATTTCTAATCACTTTGAAGGATGCTTTAAGGACTTTAGGGGTCCAGTGTTTAAAGAAGGGAGTGGAAGTTGTGATGTCTGACCTTTCCCATCCAAACCCAGCATTAATTTATAGTTCTCTTATGATCCTGAGCATATCAGCTTCCTCTCTCTGTATCTCATTTTATCTATATGTAAAATTAGAGGAGTAAAAATATGACCCTATTTTACAAAGGTGTAACAGGTCTTAATAAATTCAAGATATTAAAGTGCTGCAAAGGCTTTTCCTTATAAAATATAGGCTATGTTTTCAAAAGAGCTCAGCTCTTATTTAGACACCTCTGCAAGAACCTGAGGCATTGAGGACGCCTTATTTCCTGAATCTTTGCAAATATCTGGTTATGAGAATCTTGGTGTTCTCTGTGGGATGCTGAGCTCTTAAAGCAATCCAGATTTTACCTCGGTGCCAACATTGGAAGTAAACTCCTTTGACAATCTGTTCCTAATTTAAGAAGTTTGAACATAGGGGAATCCAGTCCTGAGATCTCTTGATCCTATAAATGAAAAGAATTTGAAAAGGAACTTGTCATAGGGATTATTTGTATGAAGGATTCCTATTCTCACTTAGGACAGTGGGAGTCTTGACATGGAGTTCTAAGGAGCCAGGGTGTTTCCTCCATGGGATTCTTCACTGGACGAGTTCTAACAATGAGGTTAGACAAGAAATCTTGTTCAGAAAGAGAGACCAAGTTGTCTCGACAATTAAGGAGGTTTGCTTTGCTTTTGAGTTACTTATTGTCTTACAAGTACATTATTCTTTCTGCCAATGGATATTTCTGAAAGATGAGACAAAATGATCTGTAAGTATGGATTGACGAAGGAAGGGGGGCAAGGAGAGCAGTTAGAACTTTAGGAACATTCCAGAATACAGGGAGTACAAGGTAGAAAGTTATTTTTCAAGAGGCCGAAGTAAAAGGACATTTTAAAGCAAGAAATACCATTCCATCATAGACTTCTATGATCTCTGACATGTATCCATTTTTCCTTGTAGAACTGTGAGATACATAAAACATATAGCAGACTCAGAGTCATACATGACACACTGTTTAAGCATGAAACTCACCTCCTCTTGCTTTAATCGTGTAAAAAGTTGATGTTTTATCTAACCCAGCTTCCTAAGCTTCCTCTGTAGTCAATGGGGAGGCAGACAGATTCTTGAACCAAGGTTTCAAAATCAGATGAACAACACTTTAGAGTTGTCTATTCATCTTTATGTTAATAATGAAAACAGCCTGGCCAACTACCTTTAGCTATTCACTCTTCACATGAATTCAGATTACTGAAGTGAAACACTGTTGCAGTTTAAAGTTGCATGCTAACTGTAGCAATTATCTTGTTTGAGACAGAATTACAGCATCTGTTGTCACTGAATCTGTGTGCTACAACTTTCTCTGAGTGGCTGAGATTTAAGTTCTCTTGATGCTTACTCTTTCTGCTTAATTTCTTTTTGATGCTTCTTCAAAAAGAAAAAGCCCTTTCCTTGTCTGTAGTTCATTTCTTATCAGTTTTACAGTTTGTGGGAGAAGCAGTCAGATACCCTTTCCAGACCCATTAAGTGCAATCATTGCTGGAGGGGAGTCTGTTTGACTGTCTGAGATCACCTATCTGTGTCCTGAGATTTCTCCTTCCAAATTCAAATCCATCCACAGCTGACCCAAAGATAAAGTCACAGCCCCAGTTCTCCTGGTGCAGGTGGGTTTCAGAGAATCACTTCAGCCTAGACTGTGGTCATTTCTCAGTGTTCGACTATGTGAATTCAGAAAGCTTTTCCTTCCTTTACCCTTTGTTTTTGAGAAAGAAAATCTCTGTGTGGATGCTGTCACTTTCTGCATGCAGCGAAGATGGACTCCAAAGTGGGGATTTCTGTGCTGTTCTGACTGTTCTTCAGAACTTGTCATGTATTCTTCATAGCAAGTGACACATCAACTTCCCATATCCTCAGAAGGATAAGCATGCCTTGCCCCAGTAACCATTGCAGCAGAATTGTCAATTCGTTTTAGCAACCGAAGTTTCATTCAAGAGAGAAAATCATACCCAAAACATCAACTCTTCTCTCCATATCCTCAGAGTGTAAAAAAAGACATTGCTCCAAACCATATTTCATAGGCTTTTTTCCTTCCCCCAAGTTTCCAGCCTCTCATGCAGTGCCACTGAAATTTTAGGAGCATTGAAGTTGTTGCTAGTGAACTGCATGGGGCTGACTTGAAAATAACGTCCGTTCCCCAAGCAGCCTGAGGGAGGAAGCCCTCTCCTGCTCAACTTTTCCTTCTGAAGGTAGAATATAAACCATAAGTTTTATATTCTATAATAGAGAACAAAGCTTCTGAAGGTGCCTCCACATTTTCGTCTGGATAGAAAACATTTGTAAAGTTTTGCTTTAATTCTCTTAGATCTTAGTTATGAATTTCTTTTACAACTTTTAAAATGCAGCAAATGTAGCTAAATTCAAAGGCACAGTGGGAAAGAGACATAAGCTTGAACCATAGTCTTGAACCATAGGGGTTGTAGTTTCTAATAAACATTTCTCCTCTTGCCATCAGTGGAAGGTTTCCATGGCTGTATTTAACCTAAGGGCTGCTTCCTAGCAATCAAGACCTTTTGATCTCCGTAAGCTGATTCCCCAATTACTTACCAGTTTGGAATTGAAGAGGGAAAAACAAAATAGCTTTGTTAATTAAGCAGGAAAATCCTCTTGACCTGGGCAGGTGCTGGGCTGTTGCTGTAGAACACCTGCAGGATGTCTTCAATAGATTTATGAGTTACAAGACTTGACTTTCAGCTGCTAAGGAGTGTGGTTTGATTTATCAGGGTGGATGATTCCCTTACCCCCAGGGAATCTCGTTTTCTTACAGGTGGATTTTTCTCTTTACAGGTAATGTTTTCTTGCTTAAAGACAAATTGTTGAAGACTGTGCTACATATCCCAGAGGAGAGAGGCATCATCAGGGTGTCTGGAAATAGTACTAAGATGTGCAGTGTCTCCAGCAGACTCTGTGTGGGTCCCAGATAACAGAGAGCTTTTATGATTTTAATTCCTTGTCAGTGGAAGCTTTCTAGTTCCTCTGTTCATACAGGCTATTGGATACTGAATGTTTTAGTGGATGCTAAAAGATACAGGCTCCAAAAATGAGGCTTTGGCTTAGCAACAGGTTGCACTTTAGCCAAGCTTAACTATCTGAAAAAAGCCAGGTTGTGCAGGTACTGGGGTGGGAATGTTAGAGTAAGTGCTCTGATCCTGTGAAATATCAAAGCTGATATTGAATCTTGGATATCTCCTATTTTAGTGAAATAGAAAAGACCAAGGCAAATCGCTGGCCACCACTAGCAGAGGTCTTTAGCCGAGAACATGAAGCTCTTTTCTGCCTCTCATGTATGTTAGGGGAAAATTTGGATCCAAAGTGATGTATATGGGAAGCAGTTTCTACCCATTCCAAAATGAAAGAATACAGTTGTTCTTCGATGTGGGGTACTTAAAGGCAGGAAGGAAATTGTATTCAGTGCAGACTGCTTTCCTGAAGGAGCACAAAGGTTCACTTAGTCCTGTGATCTTGCTGAGGCTTCATAGCTGAGAGTTAGCTGTTGCCCAGGGGGTATGAGTGCTTACAGCATGTAACACACGTGTATATCTAAAAGACAGTAGTCTCTTGTGGCTAGGAATGTGGTCAGATGAGGGCAAATCCGTACATGGCCTATGTGCCTTCCTCCTCTCAGATGCGAATTTCATCCTCAGAACTCCTCCATGAGTGCTATTGCCACTGTTTCACAGAGGGGGAATGGAGACACAGGAAAAACTCCTTGCCTTGCCTAAAATCATAATTGTGGCTTCTGGGGGATTGGAGAAGCAGGCAGCTGAGCAAGGAATTGATCACAAGCCTTCTGATAGCACCATGATGATTAGAACAGCCTGCTTTATCTGCAGGTAGGTGTAATTCCACTCTTTTTACCCAGCCTTTTGTCTGCCTTGTCTTCTGAGATAGCAGACTCTTTAGAATAGGTACCATCTGATATTTTATATAGCACTTAGCAAAATACAGCCCCCATCTCGCTGAGCCTCGAGGCATTAACATAATCAGTGCATTAGGGGTCATTTTTTCAGACACAGATTTGAAAATAACTTTGAGGAGTCTTTTGTAATGAAAGTTCTTGTTTGCCACTCTCCGGAGACGGGAGGGAAGGGGGGGAATTTATGTTCTCTCTCATGCAGAGTTGCACATCTACATTGAATCTTGAAGGAGATGCAAGTCCCCAGCTCCCTCCAAAGGAATGGAGCACTCTGGGTATTTTGGAGGTGAAAAATACTATGTTCTAAAAGAGCCAAGATATTTAGTTTTGAAAATTAGCTACTCAGCAGGCCAGCATTAAAATTAATCTAATGGAGTGTAAATTAACATACTTGACACTTTTTTGATCATTTCTCATAGACAGTGCTGACCGATGGAAATAAAAGCATTTTCTCTCATGAGGTTAGGACAAAAAAATGCACAGATTTACCATTTCCACCCCATGGGGCACTTTCCTCTTGAGGAGTAACTGTAGTACATCAACTTTTGGTCTTTAAATATTAAGCATTGGCATATGGTTTTGCATATAATAAAGTGGCTTTTCAAAAATCAGTTTCATTCAGCGCCACTGGAATGTGTAAAGAATTTTCCTTTCAAATCAAATGTGGAAGTTAATGAAGTTCACTCTGAGTTTATAGCCAGGATTCTCTAAGTGTACAGAGGAATATTTACAACCTAGCCCCCAAAATACAACCCACTGAAACTTTTGCTGTGTTGATAAGTGATAAGAACATCATTTGAGGGTTTTTTTTTTCATAATAATTTAATTGTCATTGTAAAATGCCTCATAGTTGGGACAGATTAAATTGCCACAAAAGCTATTATTGAAATTCATAACCCCCCATAAATGTAAAGTGTTTGCTGCTGAGCCATAAATAACCACACTCATTCCAGGAAAATGAGGTGCAGGAAATAAATTAACAAAATCCAAACACATAGGACATTAGGTTGCAACCATTTGCTGACGGGAATTCAGCTGAGCCCAGAGGAGAGGCAAATTCAATGTTTAATTATGGCCTCAGTAAATCATGTCCCCTCTGTGTGTTTTGCCATATCGATGTGTTGCAAAGATTATTTCACAGTCCGGTTCAATAGCACTGGTAAAGTATGCACATTTCAGATGTCATTACACTTGAAAAGGGCTGAAGAGCATAATGTTTCTTCAAAGATGTGTAGGATCCACTCGTGGTTAAATGAAAGGAGGGAAATCAATTTTTGTTAGTCTCATGCAAAAGGCTCTGGGTCTGCTTTTCCATGATTTGCACCCTTGGTGGTCAGTTTACTTTGCTTTTGGTGGGAGTAAAAATACAGTAATATTTCAGAGCTTTCCATTGGTCTAAATGGCCACACAAAGTTCAGGCCTCCTCTGGCAGATTTGTTCTTCCAGCTGAAATGTGGCATCAGCTTGGAAAAAGAATCAGGTTGTAATGATGCACGTTGGAAAGAAGATGGGAAGACTGGGGAGGGGCATAGCGGGTGGGAGAAGGAGATTTGAAACAACTTAATTGTGATACAGAAATGGCATCTGTAGTAAACATATTGAACTGATAAACAATGCAGCTGCTACAGATTTCACACAGAGAAGTAAATGCCATGGCCATATGTAATTCATTACCTGTGTTAATTAGGGAATAAGGGGGAAAAAAAAGGGAAAGAAATTGTAGGAAAAGGGGACAAATTGAATCACCAGAGAGAATCTGCACCTGTGAACCGCACATTTGCCCTGTCCTAGGACTGGGCAAGAGATCCTCTGCTCTCACTTCTGGCCAAGGCAAGAAGTTGCCAGCACCTTTCCTGCTCCTGGATAATGGACTGGGCATTACCTAACTTGTTAGCATTTTCTTGGGGAAAAAACAACCAACTCAAACCAACCAACCAAAAAATATAAAAATTAATAAAGCCAAGGAAATGATGGAAAATTAACTTTCAAATCCCTGTCCTGGCATATGCTCACTCCATTTTTCCAGTCAGCTCCCTCTCTGTTGACCTGAAGTAAAATTCCTCCTGTTTAAAGCAAAATTAGACCACCCTGTATGGCACTTTGATTACAGTGCATCCCCCAAAATGCAGCTGGTCCCTGATTTTGAAGGTGGAATAGACTCCAGCACTGATTATAGGCACAGAAAGCACTTTGGAGTGTGGAGGGCTACAGGGATGGAACATTTCTGCTTAGTAGCCAATTACCACCTGAACCTACCAAGGTGGTCTCGCTGCCACATTTAACAACAGCAGCAGGAACTCACCTTGAAGAGACTTTGGATCACTCCTACAGACATGAAATAAACCTAAAGACTCCTTATTAGTCAGTTGGAAACTCAGGGACAGCCGCTGAAAACTAGAAAGTTACAAAAACTCTCAGCTTTTAAATAGGGTTTCATGTTAGTACTGTAAATTAATGTAAATGTCACTTTAAAAGAGAATATGGAATAAAAACCTAATAAAGCTGCACAGCACTGCAGGGGTGGTGAGTAAATTGAGGGAATATTTGATTAGATTTCAAATGCCGCTCTTTAATTTGTATGCTCTCGCTTTCCCCCCCCTTCCCTCCACCCCTTCCCACACTTCCCTCATCTATTATATCTGCTGGCACAAAGTGAATATTACAGTCCTACCTAAAAGGTCTCTTATTTCTGGATGAAAACCCACATTAGGTTTTCATACCTGGAGGACCCATGCAGTGACAGCTTCCTCCAGACTGTACCCCAGCAGCAGATGGGGAGACATGAAGAGCATGAATTCCCTCCCACCAATGCCATGCCTGTGCCACCCTTTGACACCAGTAGCAGGATCTGGTTCAACCCTGTGCCCTTCATGTGCTGAAAATCAGAGTGATTGAAGCCCAAACACCCCAGAGCCACTCTTGCAATGGGAGGGCAGGTTCGCAGAGGAGACTCGCTTTTGGCAGCTGCATCTCCCTTCTTACAGCAAAGCCACGCTGAGATTAAGTAAGACTGTTTGCTTCCAGGGCAAACTGTTCGCAGAGACTTGGAATACTAGAACTGGGCTGCTTTTGGACTAAATTGAAGAGTTTTAGGGAAGACTGTGGGGTGAAAGCTCTCACATGTTGTCTGTCTGGAACTCCACAGTGCAGGTATCCTGCTAAAGGTACATTGCTGTGGTCCAGGAACCAGGACAGTCTACAGCTCATTCCCACAGTAGTCTAATTGCATGGGCTGAGGAGATCCCTAAGTCTCTTTTCCTGACCACCAAAACTTTCCACTGATTTTGGACCCTCCGGGTTAACAGTGCCAAGACACAAATGCAAGGCGCAGAGTCCTGGAGGAGGCATAATTTCCTGCTTTTAAAAGCTCTTGCCCTGGCAGAAAGCTCTGTTCTGGTTTAGCAACAACAATCTTGTAGCAGAGATAATGATCTGAAATCTCTGTGGCCATCGGCTACTTCTTTTTTGCCTGAGTGAACTGTTATTGTGGACTCACTGTGGTTGCAGACTGGTTGCCTCTGAGCCAGTCAGGCTGTTATCTTCGTTCCCTGAGCTTTCGCCAGACTTGCAGAAGAAATATGCTTAAAGGCCCTTCTTCTGTCTCAGCCAGAGTGTTATCTTGGCATTGCTGAGCTTTTGCTACTCTCTTCTCAGGTGGCATCAGTCATGTCCTTGCAGTTTGAAGCTAGAAACTCTCTCCTTCATCCTTATTTCTCGAGTTGAGCAAAGATTGACCTTTCCGTGTCCTTTCTATTCCCCTGCTGCTTAACAGACTGGCAGGAAGTGATGCACTCTTTGCCTTTCTCTTAGAGATCTGAGGGCCGGTCGCAGTGTGTCTATCAGCCCGAGCTGTCTATCTGTGTGTTCGTGCTTCTAACAGCAACAAGCATGTGTTTCTCAGCCCCCTATCTTGTAACATTTTCAACACTTTCAAATCAATCCATTCCAAGAAACAGTGGGAACAGTGGAGATGAGACTAGTGAAGGTAAGGATTCTTAGCGGTATTATTCCCTACTAATTTCTTCAGCCACCACTAACTGGTGAAGCAGCATGTAACAGTGCTTTCAAAAGCTGGCTGACCATATTGAGTCATTTGTCGTAAGTCACTGAGTCATAAAATTGCATCCTCATGGGTGGGAAAGCAAGCAAAATTGGAGGAAACTCCCATTAGGAAAATACCCAGTCTTAACGAGTCTGCAAACTGGTCTCTCCCTTTCTGCAAAGCAGTATCTCTGAACCTCAATGCCTACGTGGGCTTTTAGTTCTAGTGTTTGTTTCTGTTGCTGTCCTAAATGCCTAGGGACAGATAAGAGTGGCAGGCTACATAAATTAATGATGCATAGGCTCTGTTCTGCTTGAGTGGGAGAAGAGATGGAAACAGGGAATGGGATGATTGCTGCAATTCGAAGTTTGGCCATATGACACATCAGTTTTGCTTTATCAGACTGCTAGAAGAGCTGTGATAAGACAGTGATTTAGCTAAGCAAAGACGAGACTGACACTTTCCTTATGCCCTTACCCACATAAAGGGAACAAGAGCTATTGGACATTGCCAGATGATCTGACTCTGTCCAGAGACATTACCAAAATTGCTAAAATGGCCAGTTTGCTGCTAATACACTCTTTGTAGTTATTACCCCTTCTTCTCCCCAGATGGTATGTAGCGTTGGTGATACCAGCCATTTGGTCATGACTCACTGTTGTTTTACAGACCCTGTCACAAAGCTATATTTATAGCAAATGAGAAAGGGTCAGGACTTTCGTCAGAAGCAGACTGAAGAGGAAACTTTTAATGAGTTTTTCTTGGAGATCATCAAACTGTCAAAAGAAACCTATGAAAAATCAGCTAGAAAGCCAAAACTTGACTTTCTTTTGATGTTCTCTTCTACACAGGCGTTTTGAGGAGTCCCAAGAATCAAAAAGGGAAGATCACTAAGAAATGGTGATATCCAGCTCCTTTTCCATCTCAAAGGATGGAGCTGCCTTTGCAGGACACCTGCACCCTTGTGTGTAGAAAACACAGTGTTGGGAGAAAGTGCAACTGTCTCAGCTCAACAGCCTGCCACTGTGCTGATGGAGCATTTGGGGGTCAGGGAAGCTCCTTGTTTTATACATACATGCAATCAGCTTGAGCCCCAGGGAGCTTTTCTTGGTGACTCTCACTCCATTGCAACTGTGTGGCACCAACACATTGTATTGGCTGGGTCCTCTTTTATGTCTCTTAATTCACTTCAATTTCCTAGCAATGGCCAGGAAGCATTGTGGTTACTACACAGCCTCTAACCTCCCTCCTTTCATCTTTCAGCCTCTCTGGGGCACTTCTTTCCCACATTGAAAATGATCTCTGCCTTTGTCCTCCAGTGCCTGTTATTTCCAAGGACTGTACACTGCTTTTTCTTATCTTTTTCTCACTCCTTTCCCTCTTCTCTGAAAACTTGTCAATCAATCCAAATTGTGGCAACAACCAGTGGGAAGCCTCTAACCTTGTTGTCATTGATTTGAACAATGCAAATATTAATGAGTGGAAAACTCATTAAGAGGAAGCAGGAGAATTCTCACTGACAATCCACCTCTGCTGTAACGCCAGGTGGATCCTGCTACAAACAGGAGAAAAATGATGGAGCTTTTAATTGTAGCTCTACTGGTGTGCTTATATCTGTTTCACAGCCTGGATATTCTGTCATCCATGTGGCCATATTTTTAAGAGTGATGCTCTGCTTGCATGTTCTAGACAGTATGTTTTGAAACTTATTAATCATGAATTGTCCAATCTCTTTATGCTGAAGCATCAGTTAAACAATTACTTCAAGGCAAAACGAAGCCCACTGAAGAATCACTTGATTAAAGTGAGAATTTACAAGAAATAAATACTTCAGATCTTTCATTATTGATGCTCCAGGGGGAAAACAAGTCTGATTAAGTCAAAGAAGGGGAAAAACCATTTAAATTTGAATAAGTATGAAGGACTGGCTATTGTGTTGCTGTAGATCAACATCACTCCAATGCATTCGTTGTCTATGTCAGTTTGAGTGAGCAGTGCCTTGGATACAGTGTGTTACTTCTCAGTGGATTCAGCGGGGATATTGTCTAAAAGGAACTGGAAAGAAAATGTTTGCATGCTACTCATTGCTCTGACATTTTCTTGCTGTGCTCCTTTTTGGAGAATCACTCCACATGCCTCTTTTTCAGGTACCCATCTTTAATCTAGGGCTCATAAGATTTATATGTATCACGAGGTGCTTATGCATCTTAATGAGAAGCATTCAGGAAATGTCATTTCTTGCAAGTTGATGCCCAGGTGCAATGGATCATGCAGTACAGCAGAAGTATTTTCAATTTCTTATTATCACTGTATGGAAGAGATAAGGACTAATCATTAAACACAAGCATTTATTTAAATGCAGAGTTGAGGTGGATGCTGTAAGCACACAAAAGGCAGAACATTTCACAAGATGAAGGGTCAAACTTTCCAAGCTTGGAATTTTTAGGCCTCTAAATCCCAGTTCAGAGTCCAAATACACTGTGACTCCAATAATATAACAGCTATGTTGAGCACCCACAGACCTCTTTTCCATTCTGTGATTCTAGTCCTTGTACTGTCTCTCACACATATGTAATTCAGTGTACTACAGCATCAGAGAGAGACAGAAGTTATGGAGTTTAATGATTTGTGTGCGACCTGCCAAGACTGTAAATGAGCCACATACTATCTGCACCTCCTGATTGTATTCCTACTCTTTGTCTGGTTCTTCTCTGCAGCATTCAACCTACTGGGGACAAGGACTGGGTCTTACAGGGTTTAGTTTTGTGTCTGGCACAGTAGGGTCTCAATCTTGATTGGAACCTCTTGTCACAGGTCTTAGCAGAAACAACAAAAATACAGACAGGAGAAACTCGGGAAATGAGATTACAGGATATAACAGCACAGGAAATCCTAATGCAAGACAGCATGACATCTATAGGTTGGAAGGGCAACACTTTTCAGGGTATAGTTTTGCAGTCAGTAAACCTGGGATCTAATTTTCTTTTCACCTTCCCTTGTAGTGGAAGTGCATCACTGTCCAAAAATGGTGCTAAATCAAAGTGGTGGTCCTTTATACAGTGATAGCACTGCATAAAAGCAAAATGTATCTTAAAGCCATTAAGTGTATGAAAAGCAGTTAGTACTCTGAATCACCAACAAAAAACCTATGAAACAGCAGAAGAATTTTTCAATGTCTGAATAAATTCAGCTTTTTATTTCATGCACAGAAAGGTGGTTTCTTCCCCTACAAAAACTTAAAAGAAAATCTCATCATTTGGGGGGAAGAATCTTGAAAACTTTTACTCCTGAGAGTATTTTCAAAGAGAAAGTTTTAATCTTTTATAATTTTTGTTAATTATATTAGATTATAACCTTTTATAATCTAATATAATTAAGAGTGCCTTTTCCACCAGAATTAAAGGCAAGGTTCTCCATGGCAGAAAAACATAAACCTCAATACTAATGTTCACTCTAATGTACTGAAACCACATAAATAGGCCTTGGTGTAACTTCAATAATCTTATGTGTTGTTCACCAAATGAACTAATGCTTTTTTTGTGTGTTTTTCATAGCAACAGAGGTGTATTAACATTCATGTTTTTAACACTGGTAGAAAGCGATTACATTCTCTACTAGTTACTAGTTACCATGTAACCGAATTGGAGGTGCCATCTGAAAACGAGTAATACTATAAAGTTTTCTCCATTATTTTCCCCTTAGGATGACTTATATGAGCAGAGTGGGTGGAGATTTTTCAGATAAACAGATTTCAGCTCAGAAGTTTGTATCAGTTAGTAGCTGAAGTTCTGCTGAAACACAGCCCCTAGACAAAGGGGGAATCCTGAAGGTTCACTAGGAGTTGGCACTGATGCATTTCCTCTTACCAATCCAATGGGAACAACTGTATTTTCTGTATACTTTATAAAATCACAGAAGAAATCCTGAAAACCCCTAACATTTCTTTTAAAATAAGAATGAAGGTATTTTTCAAAGCATTTCAATGTCTTAAGTGATAAATTTATGCTTAGAAAAATCAGCCTAGCACCAAATTGTAGCATCACATAGTTGGTAACTGACACAGAACTGAATTGAGTGGAAAATGAAGTATGTTTTTATTTTATTATAATTTAATTTTTTTAAGTAGTAAGTAATTACTAGAACATCTACCATGGGATGTGAAGAATTTGGTATTTCTCACTGGCTTTCTTTCTAGACTGGATGTCTAAGAGACAGTCCTATGGTACTGAACTGTGTGTTGCAATATCTACCACTAGAGTACCGTTGTCTAAATCCCTTTCTGTCAATGGAAGCTATGAATCTTTGGCGTTCTCTGTCTCAGGCAAAGAAGGGCAAGGTCTGTGGTTTGGAACATAATATCTAATGTCAGATTCTGTGCCTTGAGATACACTGAAATATCTCATGAGGATAATGATTTTATATAGAAGCAAATTAACCCGACAGCCAAAGTAGGGTTGTCTCCATAATGGCTCACAACCAATTATGTGTATTTGTCTCTATATAAACAGTGGTTAAATGCCATCAGTAAAGGGTCTTACTAATGAAATAAAGCAGGAAGGAACAAAAAGTAGTTCAATCTCCAGTGTGTGTGTGTGTGTACCCCATGAAACACTCATTCCATTCTGCCTCGTAAACTAGTGCCCATGTCTCCAAAACACTTACAGCTGCAATACGTAGAAATCATCCTCATGGCTCATCCTAGTTCTTCCTTATCATAATGCAAGCAGTAGTAATCATGTCCCATGGCAGGAGATTTGGATTCAGTGTAGGGCTGAGCTGCCATTCTGCTTCTGGCTTTATTCCAAAGATTGCCTGCCAATGCACGCAGGGGTTCGAGGTCTCCCCTCTGCCCCTTTGGCTCAGCTGGGTCTTCCAGAGCTCGATGGCTGTTGCCCTGGGCTATGTTTCTATTGTATTTGTAATCCTTTGAAAGCAATAGCCAGTTCTGGCAGATGAATTATATTCTGTCGAGAAGCAGCAGGGGATGGCTGGGACCGTCTCTCTCTCCCTCTCTCCCTGAATTCTAATTTAAAGAGAGGAAACAAGATTTCATTGAATTTTAACAAATTAACCATTAATCACTTATGAAAACCTCCTGATGAGGACATGCATCGTCTGGGTTATGAATGGGAACAGCTTCATTTTGCTGTGATTGTTCAACCAAGTTAATCCCCAGCTCTCTTTACCTTCATCATGCTCCCTACTTTGTCCCCCATCTTCCTCATTGATGCGTGCTCTTGTCTTCTCTCCCCCACCTCCACCCAACACATATACCCTGCTCTCTCTTGTCCTCTTCCCTGGATGCACAGCCCCTGCTGAACCCATCTCTGAATCATTTTTGATGTCCTGCTGAATATGGAAATGAAGGGAAAAACAATGTCTTCCGCTGGCTGTGTGGTGTGAATATTTATGAGGGAGCCAGCAAGGAAGCTAAATAGGAGCTATGAGGGAGCCAGGCAGTGAGGATGGCAGCTGACAAGAGCTCATTCAGCAGCACATCCTTGGCTGCCGGCAGCATCCCAGCAGAGTGGGGGCTGTGTGAGTGACAGAGCAGCAGCATCCTTGCTTGGGCAACACAAAACCCTAAGTTGCAGCTGCTTCTCTGCTTCCTTTCTATTCCTCCCTCCTCCCACTGATCAATTTCAGCTACAAAAATAATAATAATAAAAAAGAATCCTTGGATATCGTTCAGCTGCAGCAGAGGATTAGGCCTTAAAAATCTATCTTTATGTTCAACAGGGCTATAAGACCCAAAGCTTCTCTCCACTTATCAAATCAGAATTGAAATCAGAAAAGCCCCTTGGCTTGTCACATGAGGGGTCACAGATGGTGGCACATGGAGATGAAAATCTCTTCAAGTCAAGGCTCTCTCCTGTGCTGTTTCTCCTCCTGCTGCCGTATTCCCATACTCTATAGCAGCCTTTCCCACAGGGAGACATCACTCTGGCGAACACCACAGAGAGCGTAGATGGGTACCAGAGACCTGGTGTTGGAGAGAGGAAGATGGTGTAAGCCTATCCATTGGATTCAGACTTAGGTGGGACTCTGAAAAATGGCATCTTGATTTTCCCTTAAGGATAAAGCAGACTTAGAAGGAAAACTCTCTGGAGGTTGGGCATGGGCCAGCTGGAGTAAAACAGAACTCCTGAAGAGAAACATCAATCCCTTGTTTCCCCTGAGGTCTGCAGAACCTCTGCAAAGTGATTGATTATTTTGGTAGTTGGACTACGGGGACGGGGCTATTCCTCCTGCCAAGCACAGGATGCATGTGGAGCAAGGAGAGAAACCTCTTTAAGTCACAGCCTTTAATGTAATAAATCCTAATCCTAACATGGAGATGCTGATGATTTCTAACTTACAGATTTCTAACTGAAATATAATAATATAAAATATCATAATAGAAATATAAAATAGGTCAGCTTTTTGATTGTGGGGTGTGCAAACCCCAGTGATTGAGCTGTGATGAATGGGACACTCAGCCACCACCCTACTGGGGGTGCACAGAATTGGCTGCTTCTGTAGCTACCTTTCCTACCCCACATCCAGTATTTTCCCCATCCAGGATCTTTCACCAGTTCCTCTTTAGAGTGTTCTGGACTGATCCTTGTCATGGCAGCTTGCAAGCTGAAGCACATGACTTCTTGTAATGATGTAGGACTGTGAAGCTCCCTCCTTAATGATAATCTTTTCGCAATGATATATAGCCTTGTCTGACTCAGCTGGAAGATCTTTTCACTTCTAGACACATACTGTGGGTTGTACATATGGCTGAGCTAGAAATTATTTGGTCCATCTGGGTAATCCTGTGAATACTTCTCCTCGCATACACAACGTTTCTGGTTGTAGAGTTGGTTTTCTTCTGGTTTTCATCCTTCTCCCACCAAGCCTTCAAAAAAGGAACCCACAGCCTACAACAAGCCACAGGACAACAGATGGACTTGATGACAGAAAACAATTTGAACTATAAAATAAAAAGGCAAGAGGGTGAATCTAATGAGGTGGATGAAAATGCTGATGTATAAATCCCATGGGATAGTATGCTGGAATATATCACTGGTGCTATAAGAAAAAGTGGTTCTACTGCCTGGCATTGTAGCAAATAAGATGTCTGGAACATGCTATAAACTTATAGAAC
This sequence comes from Strigops habroptila, assembly GCF_004027225.2. Lineage (NCBI taxonomy): Eukaryota > Metazoa > Chordata > Aves > Psittaciformes > Psittacidae > Strigops > Strigops habroptila. The sequence continues at coordinate 7,222,941 of NC_044291.2, forward strand.
CAAGTCGCTGCAATATAGGAGACTTAAATTAAAATTGATTAGGCTATCTATCTCCATTGATAAATGGCACTGACAGCCTTATAGGCAACCTAGGCAAAACCACCATAAGGACCTTCCTAAATTTTGTACCTTTGCTCATCCTTCAGTTCAGATGGACATTTATATAGATTGTGTGGGCAAAAATAAACTTCAAAAGACAAATCTCAGCTTTCTTAATTTCGGGGGGTAGGGGGTGGGGTGTCAGGTATGGCTGCAATGTAAGATGTTTTAAAGAGTCCTGAATAGCTGTGTCCCCAGATGTATTGCTATTTGGTTATTAGTCATGATTAGTCATTTTCTCAGTTGTTAAGTCACTTTAAAGATCTTTCCTCAATCATAGCTTGCATTAAATCTCCTCTTATTTACTCATTGTAATCCATCAGTCATTTTGATGGCGAGAAGTTAAAAAAGCTGGAGGAGAGCAGAAGTCTTAATACAGATTTTCCTTCCGTTAAATGAATAAAGCTACACCAAAAGTATTTTACACGACATGTACAACATCTGAGTTAATGTACATTGTATGCATGTTGTTCCCAATTTTGGGACCAGAAGCACATAGTTTCATTAAAAGGATTTGCGGGGGAAGTACGATTCATTAAGATGACCATTAACTAATGTACAAAGTCATTTAAAGCTCAATATTTTACTTCATTATAGCTGATTAATAAATACAAAGAGTAGCCACTATCATATTTTTAATTCTACAATAGAAAGCTCTAAGCAATGAATAGACCCTTTCCTATTATCACTTATGAAACTGCAGATAAAGAGGCAAGTAGCTTCCTAGGCAGATTATAACTCACTAAAATATATTAATGGCTTGGCTACATGGCTGCAGAGATGGTGTAACGTCATGACAGCGGCTTACTGCTTCTGGATATCTCTGTAACAAAAAACCCCAAACAGCCAAGCTCAGAAGAGGCCATTATTTAAATAGCTGTCTCATTTCATGTAATTTCAAGTTCAATGGTGCGGCAATTCTGCAGTATTAGATCTACGGAATGATTATTAAAATCAGACCTATTCAAAATTAACTATGAATTAATTATGAGAGGAGTTCAGAAATTCAGATACCTTTCGAGATAGGCTCGAGGGGAAGGAGAGGGTAAGTGTCAAAATCTGGCACAGGTTTAACCTGTTGTGGTTTCTCCTCTTCGTCTCAGCAGCTATACAGGACAGGTGATTACTTGCACCCTGTATGTGCATAAGGGACGCATCTGATAAGTCATATGAGTCATGCCCTAGGTGTGTTATTTCTCTCCCTTGATGATGAAAGGAGTCCAGACGAGTAACTCAGACATAGAGAATGACACCTACCTCTAGTCAGAATGAGTCCCCACTGGGGAAATTTAAAGCACTCAATTACTGAAGGAGATAACAAGCTCACTGCGGGCTTTGAGCCCTTGATGTCCCATCAAACCTGAGTTTGCAGAGTAAATTGCAGAGAATTTGCCAGAGTTCAGATGTTGAGTTATACTCCACAGATAGAGAAATTGGGACCTAGCATACCTGTGCCACAGTGGGGCTTCAGCATCCTAGTTTTGTATTGCAGCCTAACTCATCCAGACTACCTCCTTTCCTTAATCTCTCAAGTCTTCTGGGACTTCCTTTCTCCTGCCAGTTTTATGCAGAAGTCACTCGGGTACCGTGGCAGCAGGTAGTTTTATGTAGACATAAGGTAGCTGGACAGACAGGCAAAAGGTGGAATAGGTCCAGATGCTTCTGTGCACAGCAAAGAGAACAAATCATTCATATTTCTTTGTCTACAAAAGGTTGTCAGAAGGCAGCCACTATATGTCAGACAACCTGGCTGAGAGAGGGATTCTTTGCCAGTCTCTGGCAATGTGGGGGACATCAGTCAATTCCAATAAAGGAAATGCTCCTTGATAAAGCTGCACTTTGCTCTGTAGGCTGGAAAAGGAAGCTGCAGATATATCGTGGCACATTGGTCACAGTTTCCCTGTCTGCTTGCAATAATTCAGCCATACAGCTCCTCACGGACAGAGAGCATCTCTGCTCCGTCTCCATTCTATTCCAGTTTCTCAGCATGATAAAAGATGAAGTGAGCTCTGACAAGCAAAGGCGAGTTAGAAGCTGCTGGTGACTCCTACCAAAGGCAACAAAGCAAGCCTGGGGAGATATAAAGTAATGAAACCCTTTTCACGTTGACTTCATCCCCAAAGTAATTTCTGAAGGTGCAAGATCTTGGAGAGAGAAGGAGGGTCACATTGTCAAAAAATCCCCCATGGATAAAAGTTGAGACCTTTCCTTTGCCAAGAAAAGTTGGTGACAGGGCTGTTAAAATCTGGGCTTGCATTTCCTTGCTATTATGTGAGCCAAGAAAGTCCAGCTTTTTCCAAACCCAGAAAATTTGTTTCTTAAGCCCACTATCAGAAAGCCACAGTGTGACTGTGAACCAAGAACCAGAATGGGCAGTGCTGGTGTGTAATTGGTCCCCCATCTGCTAGCAACAGACAACTGAAACTCTCACTGGTTGTAAACATTTTATTCACTACAAGGACAATCACACAGACATGGAAGAAATAAGGGCATGACTTAGACTCAGAGTTGTTAGCTTGCCAAACCTTCTTTTCTGCCAAAGTCTTGTATGTACATCCATTCTTTCACCTCTTTGTCTACAGAATCAATTATCATGATGTCCATCTAACAAAGGTGATATATAGATCTAAATGATGTAGTAGATGCTCTCCAATGATATGACTGAACATCTTTGGAGCCAGCTGTGACGTACCAGGCATTACTCAGACAAAGCACGGCTTGCTGCATAACAGCGCTTTATGCTTGCAGTAGAGCCACGGTAGCATCTTCTTTAACCCCAAACCTATTGTACTTCACCTATTTGCCCAAAAATGCAAGAAAGCCATACCAGACCATGCCCATTAAAAACACCTACCAGCTGGCAGAAATTCAGGCTTGGACCCAATATCTCACCACCTGATATCCCCACCCACACCATAGAGAACCTCAAAAGAGTCCATCTGTGAGCAGCCTGAATTTTTCAATTGGAGGCCATCCTCTTACTGCTGCCCCAATTCTCCTTAGCCATTTGGGAATGTGCAGGGTTTGGTGGCAGGGCATGCACAGCATAAAGCTGCTCTAAGCCTGCATGATGGAAAGAAGCTATGCAAATCCATGCAGGTGGCCGCAGGATGAAGTGCAGCATCCAACCATGTGCAGATAGGCTAAGAAAGGATGCTTACACATGTGCATTTTAAGGGGAAATGGACTGTGCTGGGGGGCTGGTACTAAGCAAAGGCCACCACTCTGGAGACACGCATGAATTCATATTGTAATCACTCCTATTTTTTCAGCATTTTACTTCCCTACTTGTGAAATGGCCCTGAAAGGAGCCCAGCTGGAGATGCATGCGCTATATTTTCCCATTAGAGTTTGGCCGTCCCCTCCAACTCCTCCTTCCTGTTTCAAATCGTCTCCTAAGCAAAATGCAAAGCCACCAGTTGTTCCAGCAGGTTCAGCATTTGGCAGGAAGAATTTGTTCATTGCTAATTAAAACAAAAGATTTCAGAGGCACTTTGCACTTTGGTTTATTAGCTTTCCTATGTGCTAGCAAACCGGAGCCCTTGTTACACTGTCAGCAGAACTATTATTATTACTATTATTTATTATTTACAGTACAACTTGTGAGTCACTTCCTATGTTGGTGGATCTTGCACCATCTGTTATAAAAAATATAATAGCAGTCATTTTCTGAAAGATTATTCTAATCCAAATGTTAAAATAGAACCATATGAAGCCAATTAGATAGAGTGTGTGTTGGTAATCTGAGTTACTTCAGCTCAGCTAAAGGAAAAGGAAAAAAACCAAAGGACTGAGAAAGGCCTAAATGCAAAGATGCAGAATTCGTAAAACTGGGAAGATTTTGCCAACATTTTCCTGGAATTCTAGATTTCAAGAGGGAAAAAGATTGTCTTCTTCAAGGCTAAGTTTAGGAGTGGATATGGATCCAAATCTGCATGTAAATTACCACTCCAGGCCAGGCTTTCTGTGAATCCTTCAAAGATCAGAAAATTCCACTTGTAATTCCTGTAATATTTAGTGCTCTTAGCTGTTTTTGTTCTTACTCTGAGTAGGAAAAAAACCCTCTACTTGATCTGGTTTAGTTGCTTCCACCTGAGAGTTTTATGTAAGCTTACGACTAATTAACACCAAGTTCCCAGGTGGTGCTTCTAAAGACATTGCCCCTGCTTGCAGAAGTCAAGGGGAGATGAAGCAAATATATCATGAGGAAATTATGGTGGTCAAGCATGAGTTTGCTATCCCTATGGCATGGTGATCAATAGCAGCTTCACTTCAAACATCTGTGTGTGAGCATTTCTTTGGGCTTTAGATCTTTGAGCTTAGGTCAAAGCTGATTTGAAATAGGCGGAGTTTTAGCTGTTTTCATGCTGAAGACTTTTTCTTATCATAGCTCTGAGCAGGGTGTACACTGGGTTTCTTGTTCACCTAAGGTGGGGCTAAACATTACAAAACCTGAGCCTGTCTGTGGAGGAGAGGGGCATGAACTTGAGGGATATGGGTTTATCTCACCTGATGTGGTGATAACCCTACACATTCTATGTATAGGGAGCAGTCAGCCATCTCATAGGTAGATCAGACATTGAAAACTTGAATCTCTTTCTGGAAGCATCTGCCTTTCTCTATCAACACCCAGCGAGAGCTCTGATAACTACAACCTGAAACACAGTACCTCCCCAAAGGGCCCAAAGGTAAGCATCACTAATGCATGAGAATTGAGCTCTTTTTAAAGGCTTTTTTATCAGTTTTTCATGTCAGGATGGAAAAACCAGTCTCTAGTGGGACATCCTTGGCTTCTTCGGCTGGGGATGGAAGCAAAATGGTTGGGGTGTAGCAGCATCCTCCCTTTTGGGGAATGGAGCTGGGTTGTCTCCCTAGCAGCGTGCTCCAGCCCTGCAACAGCAGGTGAGGGATGCTGCTCAGCTCCTGTGGTCGAGCAGCCGAACTGCATTCCTGGCTGCAGTTATTTATACTCCCTGAACAGCGTTGTTTACACAAACTGCATGAATGCAAATCAACGTGAGGAAGTGCTGGAGTCAGTGAGGTGTGCAGCAGTAACAGGCTCCTGGGATTGGTTTTAGTAATGTAGTGTTAACACAGCTACACATGGCTACACACACTTTCATATCCAAGCGAGGCAGAGGGAGAGGGAATACTCATTACCTGGGACACTGGCCGAGTCCTTGTACCTCGACACGAGATAAAGAATAAAAATGGACTTCATTATCACAGGCTGCCTGTCAATCACCTGCCTCTGCATCAACCATTACATTTCTCCAACTGAAAGGTTCCCTTTACCATTGGCGGGAAGGAAAGCTGAATGTGTGAAAGGAGACAGAGCAGGTAACATGATGACTAGCATTAGTCTGCTGACTACTCTCTTGCCTTGCAGCACACATGCATTCAAACACAGCCTGCTAAGAAAGGCTTTTTCTGAGAAGTGTCAGTGCATAATGAACACAATCTAGACATGAGGTGGTGGTCTTCACCCTTGTCTGAACAAGGGATATCCAAGTGGGTAGCACTTGGGTTACCTCACACATTTCCAGATCCTGCTGCCTCGTGAACGTTCACTTCATTTCTAGTGCCAGAGGATCCCTACACTTCTGAAATCACCAGTTCTAGTTTTCAAACTAGAAGCAACCATGTGAAACTACATTTTCTGTAGTAAGATACTGAATTTCATCCGTTGAGTATCCCAGGTAGTGTCTTTGGAGATCTCGAGGGCTACTCCTTACCTCTGGTTTTTTTTCTCATCAGTAAAATGGGGTTAATGATGCTTCAAAGCAGGTTTACCAGTGTGCTGCCAAGGTCTCTTGAGTGCCAGTGACCTTTTATTTAACCCATCAGCACCAAGCCTTCTTTCATTCCACCACTATTCTCAGGAGGCTTTGCTGGCAATTCTCGTCTTTCCTTTCTCCACACTTACATTTTCCATAGCACAATAAAACAATAATCATAAAAATCTATTAAAACAAGTTCCTTCCTACTTTATGGTAATTAAAAACAATAAATATTTCTGCATGCAATGCTGTAAACCTTGACTCATCGGTGGGTCAATACTGCTTTCCTGCTGAGGCTGGGTAATAAATCTTTATTCCTTTTTGAATGGAAATAAGGATGGGATTTTATTCATGAATTCCGTGACCCATTGAAGTGACATTTTCAAAACAAACACTCCAGAAATGAGGAGTTTTCTCTGCAGAGTGGGTTAATCTGCTCTCTTTACAGTGTGTCTCTTTCATACTGATGGTTTTCCCGATGCCTTTTTAATCCCATCAGCCATTTCTCAGCGAGCAGGAAGAAAACTAAACTAAAACAAAGTATCTTGGAGAGAACTGAGGCAGATATGCTGGGGAAGGGGGCACAGGGATGGAAAGGGTGGTCTAAAAGAGGTCTCTGAAGATCTGACTTGCTTGGCACAGCTGGAACTGCAGTTTCACTGTCCAGTCACACTTTCGCTTGCACTGAGGCTGGGGGTGGCCTTGAAGTCCCAGCCCTGCACAGCAACATTGCTCCTGCCTCCTGAGCTGTCGGCCTTCATTAGCTTCTATTACTGGATGGAAGGTGTTTCTCTGAACCCAGATCAAACAGCAGCTTTTTGTGCTTGTCTGCAATTGACTTCATTTGGCTATGTTATCTAATTGGCTTGGGATGCTCTGCCAGCCCGGAGCGAAGCCGGGGCTTTGTAAAACAAACTTGCAATGCGAAGCATACGAATTCCCGCTGAGTCCTGCTCCTGCTGAGCGTGGTGTAGTGCAAGTCAAGCACCAGGATGAAGTCTCTGGGTTCTTTTTCTGTCTTTAGGAGGCTGTTCTTTCTTTGGAGGAGGCTAAACATAGCAAGAGGTTCCTTCTCCAGCAGAAAGAATTAATTGTCAGCTGAGTCAGTGCTTGTCATTAAACTATGTTCTGGAATGAACACAGGGCCAGATTCTCCGTGGGCTCACGTGAGGGGCGTAGCTGCCGTCTGCAGTAGAGCAGCAGGGAGGAAGATCTTGCCTGTGTGAAGCACATGTGGATCAGTGCTATTCCTGAGCAGCAGTTTCTCTTCCCCTCTTGTGTTTTTTCCCTGAGGTCAGCTTGCACTGCTATCAATAAGACATCACTCAAAGACAAGCAGTTTGGCCCAGTTTGGATATTTCACAGGCCAAAATTCAGAGCTTTCCTCTTTCCTAAAGAGCTGAGTGCTGCCAGGCAATCCAGTGTGTGTAGCATCCTCAGAAGTTTCTTGCCCACCTCTTTCCTCCCCCTGCCATCCTTACCCTCATGGCTCCAGTATTTGCTCAGGTGTGCTGTGGACATGTCGCACTGTGACCACAGGAAGATGGCCCTGTGACAGCTGAGCTATGAACAGCTGTCCTGCTGTTTTGGTTGGAGAAATACAGCACACCTAAAACATCACCTACCTGAAAAAACTTCAGCTTTTATAGACATCACCTAACTAAGATTTCTGGATGCTCATAGGAATCTGCTCAGCCCTCATTAAAGTGATGAGCAAAGAGAGTTCATCCCTCCTCTCTTGCTTGGGATCACCCACAAAGCTCATCCATGGATTAGGAGCAGCTCTGCCGTCACCCACTTCCCTAGACAGAATGTTAGTTTTACATTCTGCTGAATATGATGCTCATTCAAGCTTCACAGAGAGGAAATGTGAGGCAGTTTGACCTATGACAGTGGATGGAAGGATGCAGGTGCTATAGTGACAGGAAAAGCCTCCCTTTAGATGGGATAAGAGATGGTGGTCCTCATTCTAGCTGATATTTGAAAGAAAAGACACTGGAGTAAAACAACATTTTCCCCTTATATACAGAGCACTGAAGTGGCAGGAGCACTCACCAAGATTAATTTGAGTTATTTTAATTATGATTCTCTTCCCTCTCTTTCTTCCCTCCTCCTCTCCCACATGCACTGTCTGGACAAGGGAACTGCAGGTTTTCTTCCACTTAGGATTAATTAAAAAGGAAAAGTCAATAAGTTTCTCAGCAATTACTGTCTTTTCCAGTTGGTCGTTTGAGACAGTAAGGGGCTCAGAAATTGAATTTCAAGAAGCAAAATCATGCCTCATGGATCCTAGCACAAGGTTCTCAAAGGGAGAAATAGCTGCATTTTCCTTAGCCTGCCACAGTGTCTGAGAGAGGGCAAGAGTCAACACAGATGGGTGGCTGGAGGTGATAATGACAAACTTTGGCTGCCCAGGGTTTTATTGACATTTTCGTTACCAGATAAGGTGACTGGTCGTTATCACAGCCCTAATCCAAAGCCCTCACCCACAATCCTCATAAATCAACGGAAATCTTTCTATTGACATCAGTGATCTTTGGATCAGACTTCACTTGATGCATGTGAACATGACAAACTTAATTCGGCAGAAAGGTACAGCTGCTTTCCAGTTTCCTTCTGCAGATCTCAGCCCCTGCTCCATTTATTTGAGAGAGACTGTGTAAGGACAGTGCAACACACCACAGGTTTTATTTCTTAGGAAAAACCGGAGCTGGAATGGAGAAAGGGTGCAAAAACCAGAATGTGGGGAAAGGAAATAAGCAGAGGCTAAAAGAGAGTGGTAGAGGAGGGAAAAAATACAAAAGAAAACAAGAAGCCACCTCACTTTGTTTTGATTTACACTGGGGCTACCCCATGCTATTCCCTATGGGAGTGAGTGGTTTTGATTTACAGTGGGGCTACCCCATGCTATATATAGCAGTGAGTGCAGAATCACTCCCTCTCAGTTTAAATTCAGCAGAAACAGAACTTCTGGCTTATTTTCACATTCCCATTGAGTTGCTTTCTGCAAGTATTTCTTGGAATGAAAGAGAAGAAAAAGGAAAAAAACCCCAAACCCAACCTCACAAACTCTGTTCGTGCTCTTTTGCTAACAAACCTGCTTTGCCCCAGAGACCCTGCTGGGTGTGCAGCAATGTTCCCTGCAGCTTTGTTTAGGAAAGTCACATTTGCTTCTCCCTCAGCCAGGCTATTAACAGCCTTTTCCCAGAAGTGAGCCTCCTTTTGTTTACCTGCAATTGCTGGGGAACAGAATAAATCTAGATTCAAGGAGTAAATAAATAAATGAATAGATAAAGGGGGGGAGCATAAGGGAGAATTTTAGTGTGAAAACGAAAATCCCAAAGAAATAAACTTGGGAGGCTGGGTACTGCATACAGAGCTCTCTGCAGCTCCTGGCCGGTTGGAGCCTGGCTCCCAGCAAGACTGATTATGCTGTCACCACAAACAGCATGTAAAAAATTGTGCCTCATTTTATTAGCTGAAAAACAGTGTTTAATGCAGCTGGAGCTGCAGCTCAGGGTAAACTATGGAAGTTTCCTCTTGGAAAACTGTCGGGGCTGTAATGACATCATTTCTCCAGGAGTTCGATCCAGTTAGGACCGTGGCTGGCTGTGTTTGTTGTCTTCTCTCTCTTGCCTGACAAATACACCGTTCTCAGAGAGTTCAAGGGCTTTACACCTGCTCTGAGACAGGAGAGAAAACATGGATGGTAGGCAGCAGACACCAGCCTTGGTCAACCTGTCACTGGAAAGCAGGTAAGGATTTCCCTCGTGGCATGGCAAATCCATACTGGTGACATTGAGAACTGAGATTGATTCTCATCTAATAACAGCAACAAACGCCTTCTGATAATGTTTAAAAGCTCTCTCTGCACCCTGTCACTGTGAAATGTGGAGGAGCCCAGCCTTCCCTGACTTGTCTTTTTGCACAAGGATCCTGAAATCCTCCTCTGCATCAGAAAAGGTTGTTTGGTAAATATGTGATCATTGATATTTCATTTCCATCATTAGATTCATATTATAATTTCTTGGTGTGATAGTATATGACATAAAGCCTGTGATAAGGAATAGCATACGCAGAAAAAACAATGACAGGTGGCCTGAGGAGTGAGAGGTGCCAGCACTGGAAACCATTTTCCACTAAGTACCCCTCTATGCCAATATACCCACAGGGCAGCAACCTTTGGCTGAAGGCACAGCAGCTCCTAAATTAGAGTAACACGGATGGGATTGCCTGTTTAGTAAAGTGATTCATGGCTGCTGTTTCTGTCAAGGAAAGGTTGCAAGGTGAGTCCTCCCTGTTCCCATCGGAGCTGGGGTAAATCTCTGTGTATGCCAATCCACAGCACAAAAATGAACATGAATTTTCAGCTGACTTCAGTGGAAAATGTGACTTACTACTGGTTTTCTGTCAATACAGCTGGAGTATTGAGCTTCCTGACATGCAGAGCTAGACAGATAACCAGTGATTCGTTAGAAAGAGCCAGTCTTCCTCTCCTCCTGCAAGCTGGCCACTCACAAATGACAAAATTCCCAACCTCTATTTGTTTCTAAAATGGCCATTTACAGATGTCTTCAAAGGATGGAATCAAGGCTACTAAGCTGTTCACAAACAGTCCATTGGAAATAGCCAGCATGGAAAGTTTGACATCCAAGCTGCATGGACAGTTACAGGAGCTGGATTGTATTCTTTCTGATCCCTGATGGGCAAGTCGTGTAACTAATCACATCAGAACCAGCATCCATTCTGAACTGGATGTTCGTGTGTGTTATTTGGAATATGTTTTTGGAAAATATGAAGCTCTTTGAGTTCGAAATTGACTTTTGATGAGTATTCACACTAGTAAAGCTCATTTGGTAGACTATTTGTGGAAAGCAGCCATCGAAACAGACCTGGAAATTCAAAGCAAATTTGTTCAGGACTTCAAATGAATATATACAGACATCTTTCTGCTGTATTCACTCACCATTAGTCATGTTGCAGTAATACCTGTGGTACACACTCACAACCGAGTTAGACTTTCCACTGTAAAGCTCTGTGTATGAGATTTATTAGCTCAGCACTTTCAGAATGGATTTGCCTGAGATTTTTAATACCAAGTTCCCAGCTTGGAGGGACACTTTTTAATTCCATCCCCTTCATGTCCCCTCCCCTTTCCCTCTGCAAACCATTACAATAATTTAAGTCATTGATCACTTCTATAACTCAAAAGCCTGAGCACAGAGAAAAAGGAAAGAAAAGTGGTGGCTGGGGGGATGGTCAGAGGATTTTAAACACTGAAGTGGAGAATCCCCGTATTCTCTCTCAGTTGACTTTCTCATGTTCAGTAAGAGCCCCCAGAAGTGTGAATAATAAAAGAAAATGCTCTGGAGGTAAAACTTAAAGGATAATATGTGAAATCTCATTTACAAGTGGGAAGCAAATGAGGCAGAAGCCAAAAGCTATATAGCAAAGCAGGCTCTAAATCAACATTTATAACACTGACTTGGCAGGTGGGTTTTACCTCTCACCAACGTGGGTATGCGTTCAAGTCATCAGGCCAAAATGTGTTCCTGGCTACATTCAATCAACTCTAAGCTAAATTTACTGAGTTTAAGGAGTTAAGTGGTTGTAACTATGAGCAGAATGTGCCTCAAAACAGTCTGGTAGGGAAATTTCACTTCTCAGCTATCTTACTTAAACCAAAACTTCTCCAAAAGGGTCTCATAGGCAGAACCACCAGATCCTGTCAATCTGAGTATAAAAATGTCTTCCCAGCAAGATATCGTCCAGTTGTGGTGTCACTGGAATTGTCTATATCACTGCTCCATAGCTTTCAATTGCCTCCAGTTCATTCTGCTCCATCCATCCCCAGCGTTTCCTCCAAGCCTGTGTTTTTCACGTCCAACTTTTACTTAACTTGGGGCAACCTGACTGGCACCAGGAATATTTGTCCACTTGCACACAGTGCCTGAGACTCGTGCTTCAACTAATCAAAATTCAGGAGACAGAGTCATGGGGCTGCTCTGAGATTGTCATCTGTTAAGGCTATAGTAGGTAAGTCTGTCAGAAGATCCCATGGTGATGAGGGTCTGGCACACATGGACTCATTCATGTCATGCTTGGCCACTGCCTTTGTCCCTTGCCCAATGTGCTCAGGGGCTCATCACTTTTCTGCAAAGGCTCTCAGAAGAAGAGGACCTGGTTTTGTCACTAGAGAACAGTATCTCAGCACATTGTTTGCTATAACCACATGCTGATTGAGTCATGTAGTAACAAAACACCTGCCCTATAAACATAAAACAAGCTGTCACAGCATATCAACATAGGAAGAGGCGAAGCAATGTTGGAAGAGGGTACCAGAACTACATGCTGGCTTCCAGTATCATTGTGGAAAATAGCTGTTCCTACCCAGACAAAGGCAGCTTTCATTTTCTGTTTGAAAACTCTGGTGCATTTTCTAAGAGTTATTTCCATCATTTTCTAGAATAGAGAGACAGAGACATTAAAAAGTTAAATCATGCATGCTAAGAAGGGAACAGAGTTCACCTGAGGCAGAAATAGGACTCAAACCAAAGGCAGATAATAAGTATTTTTCCTCTTACCACTAGTCCATTCTCCTGTACAGGAAGGTAAAAATGAAAAGGGACCACCTCAGCAAGAGCGCTGTCCCATTTTCCCTGATTGCACAGAGAAGAAATGTCCATACCAAGCACAGAATATTCCTGAATGTCTCATTTGAAAAAATTAAACCCTTTAGCAGAAAATAAGCTTCAAAAGTCAATGAACCTGCAAGAACCCTCCCTCCTATTGTGGAAAGCTGTAGACAGATCCTGACGGCTGCCCAGCATTCCCTGAGCACTGCTGACCCCTATTCTCTGCAGAGCCTCACACACAGGCAGATTAAGCAAGAAGACCTGGCCACAGAGCCAGCATGTGCCCTACCAAGGACACAGCCTGTGTGCACCCAGACATCTAAAGGTGTATTTCTGACCTGAGACGTCTCTTCCCTCTTTGGCATTTTCTGCAATTATCCCTATTGCTTGACCTGATGTAGCTGTAGTGTTATTTGCTTTTAGTTTTACCTTTTCCCACTGGACACAGTTCACATTCACAGCAGCTCTTATTCAGTTAATAGAACAGAAAAACAACACATTGGTGTGAAAGGACTTACACGCTTCTGCTTTGCAGGAAAGTTTTAGAAAACATGGTTCTCTGGATAGGTTTTAAACTGTGGTTCTTCCTTGGGCACAGCCCTGCAAACCAAATTCCCACACCAAACCACATGAAAGAGAAGAGAGTCTGACTTCGGCTGATCACAGGGATTTTTGCAGTGTTGAAGTGTACATACCTCTCTCTAATACGGAGATTGATCAAGGGGTTGGGCACTGCATGGGACAGTTTAGCTCATGATACGGGTTTACTGCTCATGCGTGAAATTCCTCCTCTTCCAAACTGACCTGACTCCTCTTTTGGTATGTGACAAAGTAGCCATGTATGTCCTGGGGTTCGGCAAAACTAAAGTGAGGAAGGGTTTATTCTGGCATGAAGCCTTTGTTACACTTGATCCTACACAAATGTTATTTCATTAGCTTTTGATGAGACTCTAGAGTCTGCTTTGCTCTTACGCACAGATGCTACTTTTGATCATGTTGAGTTATTGCTGTTCAGTTTTCAGAGATGGTCTTGGAAAGGCTCTGGGCTGGGGGTGGGATGTTCTCTGCAGTGTTCTCCCCTGGAAAGGGAAGGGAGCATCTGAGAATGGGGACACCCTACAACATTCGTTTAACCTTGTCTCTCTTCACTCTGGCTGCAGAAACTGAGGAAGAGTTCTTCCCACTGTTGCAATGACAGTAGCACTGGCAGCTTGAAGTAGATACTCTATTATCACTATGTAAAATATAATCCAGATATTTTACTTCCTTTCCTGCAAAGTCTAGGGCTATGTTAGTTTGGGGTGATTTAAGCAAAGCCTGCTTGCACATCTGAACAAGGGACCAAAAGAATTACTTGGATTAATCCCACCCATGAGGTTTCATAGCTTCTAGGACTGCAGTTCAAAGCATTTCAGCCAAGTGTTCTTATTCTCAGCCAAATATTTACCTGCAAGTATTTCCAATGCTACAGCTTTCTCTTTGAGCAAAGAGTTTGGGAATCAGATTCAAACAGAACAAAAATACATTGCAAAATGACACCATTCATAATACATGTTTTATGCTATTGGCTTCTGAAAGAGGATGTATTTAGAAAAGTTCAGTGTATGGGTATGTGCTTATTATACGGTCAATGCTTGCAGTTGGCTAGGTAGTGGTGATCATCATTGTTGGGCTGTAACATGTAGCCTGTAACTCCTTGCAGCAGGCATTGTCTTTTTGTTCTGTGCTTAGACATTCCCAGCATAAGGGGGTCTTGGTCCAGGACTGAGGGTCCCTCTTTGTTGCTGGAATACAGATCAATAGTGGGAAGAAGGTCTTTAGTATTCAGTTTCATGCTTCTAAGTGTCCCAGTTTTGAACATGGAATGCAATTATCATAGTATTATAAACTGGAAAAATGAGAGCTGGGGATGAAAAAGTGATTTTTGTGTAGTTGTAGCATTTTCCAGGTTAAAGCCAAGCAAAATTTCGAACCTTTTTCCTTTCCAAATTTAACTTAGGTAAATGAAGAGAATCTGACCCCCACTTCTTTTTTAATGTTAAATTAATGGGATGGATGAGTCACCAGATTGTTATTAAAATGAGAGAGCTGCGTGGCTGACCATGCTAATAATACCCCCTTCAAAGCTCAGCTGCATTTAATATGCACCTGAGAGATTATGCACATTTGCTGTGCAGTGACGGAAGCCAGATTTGAAACACAGCCTTGCTTTACCTCAAGGTTCAGGGAATACGGAGGTAGTCCCGTCCTCCTCCTCCTCCACTTGGCGGTGAGGAGATAACCAGAACTTGTCCACCAGCTTGTTTTGCTGCTTGTTGGTGTAACAAGATTTAATGTGTCTTGATGGCTTGTATTTAATGCCAGACCTTTTAGAACCTAGGTCTTTAATACAAGAATTAGAAGCTTATTTAGGTTTAGCTGTGTTAGTGTGATATCTCTTAACTGATTGATCACAAGAGGAAAGTGTGAAACAAAAGTTTGGGTCCTGTGAGTCTCTCTTTTGTAAGGAGGAGAGGGGACATCTCAATGTCTCTTCCTTCAGCCACTTTCCTCCTCCGTCCTCTGCTCAAAGTGTTGGCCCTGTAAATCCTGCTCTTTAGTGTTTCGCATCAAATCTCACCTAGATGATACTTTTTGACTGAATAAGGGCTGAAGCTGCTCTGCTTGGACACAGAATCAGATTCATAGAATAGTTAGAATTGGAAAGGACATTAAGATCATCTAGTACCAGCTTCCCTGCCATGCATATGTGGAGCCTGAGGCTGGTGGATACCTGCTGTTTCAGGATGATCTGCCTTCTCCTCACCCCCTTTAGTAACTTGACATAGATGGCATGTGGGTGCAGCAGAAAGGGGCTACCTAGAAGACCGTTCAGTCCCCGAATAAGAAGTATGTGCCAGGTAAACATTCGAGGCTTCAGTATGGCCCTTCGGAGAAGGATGTGTTTGGCTTTGAGTCTCCCAAAAGCAGAGAGGAAAATCCTGTTGTGCCCCTTTTCTGCACCCTTACTGTGTATCTGTGTCCTCATGGCTTTAGCTTTGCAAAAGAGCCAGCAAAGTACCATGGACTCTGTAAACCTGGATGCTTAATAACCCCCAGGTTGATCATTTACCACACAACTAATTATAACTTTTTCAAAGCTCTCATTTGTGTCCTCTCCCTTCCCTGCCTCCTTTTAATTTCCTGTGTCCAGGGCCTTGAAATCCTTGGTCTTGACATAGTAATTGATGGCTTCTGGCTGTACAAACAGAAAGGCCTGGAGTCTAAATAGAACCAGATGGAGCTTGTATGGTATTGTGTGTTTTTCTTAAATAAGGGAAAGATTTATAAATTGATGGAATTTATTGTAAATAGGAGAACATTGTCCTTTTAGAATAGTCTATTGTAATTGAAAAACACCCAGGAGTAGTCTGCTCTTGGGTCACATTAATGCTTTGTTTTTCATTTGTTGCTCTCCTGAAGAGCTCACACAGATGCTTTGTGTCTCCTGTACTCGCCTGGGCTCTGTGTGTCACATTCACTCTCCCTGCATGCTGCTGAGCTCACAAATCCCAGTATTTTGCAGCCAGAATTTCTGGTCTGGGTAAGTCTTGTCTACACTAAACGAGGCCAAACCCTCAGGCTAAGGAAAGTCAAAACCTGGGCTGGAAGCTTTAGTAGCTCTTGAAACTATCACATGCTGGGAAACAGGTTGTTCTTTTGGGGTCCTCAGTGATAAGGTGGAAGCTCTGGGACCTGCAAGGTATCCACATTTCGGGATGGTTCCCCCTTACAATAAAAAGTACTTTATCCACGCTGGCTGCCTGAGGGATGTCAGAGACTTGCTCACAACTTACGCTCAGTTGTAGGCGCAGGTTCAGGTTTCAGGGTTCACATAGGAGACCACTTCACTGGAGTGGGAGCAGGTTGGTCAGAAAAGCTGGTAATGTCCCCAGAAGAAGGGAATTGTTTTGCAGCTGTGTTTCTATTTGGCTTTCACTCTATAAATCTCTGCACAGAGACTCTCCCACTAGCATCTTGAGCTCCTTTGAGGCCTTGAAGAATGATAGATGCTCTCTGAGCCTCCCTATGTTTCAGTTCTTGGCATGTTTAGGGTCTTTTTAGAGGTATGTGTGTGATTTTGGTTTATTTTTGTTTGTTTGTTTTTTGTTTTTCTATTTGTTAAACCTTAGAATTAGTATAAACTTCATTTTATGTCTCAACCTCACTCTCACAGTTCCAGTTCTTTAGTTTTGGATATACTTATGGTATATAAAGAAGAGAGGTTTGGAATCTGCAGGATCTCATTTTTGTTCCTTCTCAAACTGCTAAATATCATCTAGCAGGTTCCTTGGCTTCTCTGTGCCTCAGTTTCTTTAGCAAGAGCAAAGTAACAGTGACCTTGATAAAGTGCTTGAAGATCTACTGATGCAACTTAAGACAGGAGGTGAATGCTCTCCTCTAGCCTGAGTTATTTAAGGTGCTTGATTAGGTGCAACTGAGTAAAGAGCTCAGAGGAGCAGTGTTGCCACCTCAAACCACACAGCAAAATCAGGTTCTCAGCTTTAGGGTTCACAGGGAAGACGGCACCCACCTCTACATGCTAGGGCTCTGGTTCTCGCTGACTCCAGCAAAGCAAATTCACAGCTGTGGCTGTGTCACATCCAAACACTGGCTGTGCTGTTCCAAGTCAATCAAGCCCAGAAATCAGGGTATTGTTGCTTATTGATTGCTCCAATTAACCCTTCCAACAAGGAAGAGTTTCCAAGGTTGTTTGGCTGTTATCTGCCTCTCTAAGGAGCTGTAAAACACACAGCGTAGGAAGCAGACCAGTCTTACTGCTATGTGCTAGGGAGACCCAGCTAAACCCGGAAAGGATATAGAAGCTGAAGCACCCTGAGGTGACAGAAGCCAAAAGCCTCTCAGACATGACTAACAACTTGCTCTTGAAATCAGCAGTTGTCAAACTCATTCCTAAGGGCACCTTCCTGCTTAAAGCTCCCCATGCCTTTTTGTTAGTATCAAGGTGGCTTCAGCTTGTAGGCACCTACTGATCCTAAGTGCAGCACAAAGACAGAGAAGATCTTCCAGAACTGACATTTCAAAATATAATGCTCAAGAGAAGGTGACAAGGAAGGGAGAGTTTGTAAGGAAAGGTCTTCCTAAGGATATATCCTCTGCAGCTGAGAAACGCTGCCCTAGCTCTAGCTTTTGCATTCATCCAAGTACCAAGCTTAACCAGACACCATGATCCCTACAGAAGATGCGAGGGTTTTATGCAAAGAGAACCCAGGCCCTTAGGGCAGGGACAAGGGAACAAAAGCACCCACCTGGTCTTGAGATCTTGTGAACTCCTTTGTTGTGTATAATCCCAGGCAGCTCCTACAAACCCTGGTCTTCCTCCCCTGAAGACCCCCTTGAGTTCCCTCCACTACCAGCTGCTATTGCAGCTACCTCTTGCTTGCTTTAGAAGGGCAGCTCATGGGAAACAGGAAAGCCCTGTCAGACTCCTGGTGCTATTTTTTTACTCACTGCATGACAAAGCCCACTGTAAATTCTGCCCTAAAAATTCTTTATAGAGTCCACCTGTCCACAGCAAATAAATCAATTGCTCTAAATTAAATTCTGTAAAGGCTGAGTGGCATAGGGCACCATGTCTGGATTTATTCGGGAGCCAGGAAGACTGTAATTTTCTAAGTCAACACTCTGACCCTGCTTTATTCATTTGCTGTTCGTGATAAAAGTGGATCTCTCCCTATATTTTGGGCTGGTTATTTCTTCTCTCTGAAATAGCTGTAATAAGCGTGTCCCTGAGAAAGGGGTGTGGGGAGGAGGCACAGAGGGCTGTCATCTAAAAGAGAGAATTAAACCAGGATGTATCTGCTCACGCTGGCTCCTGTTTTCATACAGCCTCCTGCTTATATTTTGCCTGCATTAACTTTTCAGGAGCAAAGCTAAAGTGCCAGGCAAAGGCCTCGTTAGACACACATCTTGGGGAACTCTGATGTGCCATTAATTAAGCTCTTTCACTGCCTCTTTCCTGCTGGTTTCAAGGACCAGCCTGTGTGCCTTAACTCTTTTCTTCTCTTTCATTTCCCTCTCTCCTTAACAGCGCTCTGAAAAGAGCAGTGGAGGGCTCTTTTGCAGATGGGGATGGTGTAGTGCCCTCTAAGTGAACTCTCAAGTCTTCTCTAGCAGAGGGAGAGCCCTTGCCAAGTTTGTCAGACACTGGCGCACAGAGCTGCTCTCTGTCAATGGATTTGTTGGGCAAAGTCAGGCTTTGACAAAGAAGAAGTAGATGCCAGCGCATCCTGGCACGGCAGCATCGGCATGGCACCGTCCCCCTGCCGTTACCCTTCAGCTGATGGCATTGGGAGCCTTCCCATTAGAAGGGCTTGCACTGTCAGCTTGATTGATTCACCCAGCTAAAGATTCAAACAGCAATTCACAATATGTGGCTCCTAGTGTTCCTCTTCTGTCATTTTATTAGTTTTCTCCCTCTGTTGTCCTCTCCAGCAAAGTTGAGGGGTTATTTAAATCATGGAGACGTGTTCTTGGAAATGCAGGGTGCTCTGCCTGGCTGAGCCATTCCCCATCATCCTTACACTCTGTCCTTCAAAACCGTTTACCAGGTGAAGGTCCAGCTGGGAAACTGGTCCCCTCTATGACTTCACAAGTATGTCTTATTCAGACAAGGCGTCTTCCCTCTAAACACGCAAAAACCATAAATATAGACATATAAATACACACTTCAATACTGAATATAAAATCTGTCCTAAATATACTTTATGCAAAGAGTTGAGCAGTCAGGGCTAAACTTAACTTCTGAAGGGATATTTTCAGGTCTATTTATCGATCAGGAGAAAAGGAAGTGTGACACTATATATCTCCTTCTCTAAGAAGCTATGAGCTGGAGATGATACTAATATTTTGATCTTTGTCTTCCCTTGGCAGCTCAATCTTCTTTTCATACATCTTGGAGGAAAATTGGGTGCCACTTTCTGCTGAGCCTACTGTCTACTTGGTCCTTAATGACCCACTTTTTTCCCTATAACTGAAATCTCAGCCTTTAGCAATGAATCTTATTTTGGGTCCCTGAATAGTCTCTTGTAGCTGCCACCACTGCCCTTTCTTCATTCCTCAGTCCATGTCCCTGCGTTAAGCAGCTCCGAGCCTGGGTGTGCAGGTAGGGAAGCTGGTACCAGTGAGCATGTCAGAGCCAGAAATGAAATCCCTTTGCTGGCTCCCCCTGTCCTGCCGTTTCGCAGGTATTTGGGCCAACCTCTGCTCTGTGTGAGAGCCGAAGCCCAGCTCTGCTGGTGACACAGAGAAGGTGACAGCTCAGCGGGAAGACTTCTCACTCAAGGCAGCTCCACTCTACTCTCTGCCTGCTGTAATTAATATCCTTTTCCCTGCAGGCTGTGAGCCTCTGACAGGCTTTATTTTTAACTCCACTTAATGACAGAGTATTAAGACAAAATGCAACTTCTGTGAGCTCCAGGCCTTGGGGAGGCGTGAGGGCCTTGGAGCATTGCTGTACCTGGCAAGAAAGCTCTAGTTTGCAGCCATGTGTGAAACACAGGAGCTTAGCATGCCGGGCATCAGAGCACACTCAGAGCAGACTGTGGACACCATCTGACACACATTCAGTGGGTGGTAACTCAAGAAGTTACTCTATATGGGCCTGATACTGCTTAATAAACCTGCGGGTTTTCAGTATAAATGAGAGGATTTCTGCCAGCATCCTCAGAGGGAAGTAAGTAGTGAGTATATGCTATTAAGAGACAGACAGAGGTTTTGGTTATAAAGCTTCCAGAAGTGGAAAAGTGAATGACAGCAGGGGGGATGTCTTGAAGATTTCTGCATGTTTGCAAGATAGTAAGCAAATTTATAGAAGACATGGAGTGAAAAGAGACAATAAACGGTGCTCCCTGTTCAACCAGTAGGCAAGGCAGGGCACGTTAACAAAGTAGTTGGAGTCTGCACAGTGAACAGATGAAAGATTGGTTCTGACCAAAATGTTGGACATAGCTTATATATCTCTCATATATACATAATAAAAACAAGGAAAAGCATCATATGGAAGCAAAGTGTGGGAAAGTACAAAATACATTAATGTTCTTCCTGGAAATAAAAATCATGGGCATTCCTCAGATAACTTTTTAGGGTCTGGGAAGTCAGTAATATGAGGGAAAGAACTTCCTTGTGCTTTTTCTTCTCCCAGGTCTAAGAAAAGGCAAAAGTGAAGAAAACCACTCCAGAATTGCTATACATTGACAGTTATTGTCTCCAAAGTTATGAGAAGTTACATTTCAAACAGATTGCAGTTTTCTACTGTCCCTCAGAAATGACGAAGCTGATAAAGGCTTATCTTTATTTCCTACCAGCTGGTCCTCCCTGGTGGCAGCTTTTCAGGAATTGATTTCAAGGCAAAATTTTAGATCAAACTTCAGGTTTTTAGGCTGGGAAAAGGACAATATGGAAAACTCTGGTGCAAACCTGATCTCCTTTGCTGCATGTGCAGTTATGGTGACTGGAGGGATGATGAAGGTGCATTTTTTCTCAGGGATAGCCTTACAGAGCCAAAAAACCCCCATTTTTATTCTTTGGGAAAGAAACAGCTCATACATTAAAAACTATGCACTGATCAGGTAAACACCACAGCTTCTAAGATGAAGTTAGTAAGATATTCCCTGTAAATTTCATGGGAATTTTATCTTTTCCCCATTCCCTGAAGGAAGGGTGGGCAGGATGAATTAAAGAGGAAGACGTTATGTTATGAACTCTCCAAGCATCTTACATTCTATGATATCAGTATAGCATTGTCAAGGTGTCTTCTACTGACGAGGAATCAGAACCTCTTAATCCTGACTTGTAGCCAGTGGACCAAGATGAGACCAAGCACATCACTGATTTCTTCTACCTAAGGTTCATCTCTCCAGTAGCAAAAAGCAGGTGATTTCAGGATACTAGGCATTCCCTCAGCCACATATTCACACTGGTCTAGTTAGGTGATCTCTTTTGCACACCGATCCTATTTTGTAATCCTGTGTCCATCTTCCAGTGGAGAAGAAGCTCCCCTATAATTAGTACCACTGCCTCTGTCAATGGATTCCAGGCCAATGCGCAGAGTAATTTGCTGCTCAAGATTACTTATGACACAAATGTTGACATTCTGTTGGCATAACTTGCAATAATGTATGCAGATTGCATCCTTCTAGTGCCTTAATTATTACTTCTCTGCAAGAAATAGTCAGGTTATCTTCTGCTTTGATTTGAAGGAGATAATTCCCCCTTCAGAAGCAGAGTTGTTTAGAGAAAGGGGAAGGACAAAAGGAGAGTGGAAGAATAGACCAAGGTTCCATATCGTGGTTTTTCCCCCACATGGGATGTGTTTGTAGCTCAGTCTTGGCTACATTTTCTTCCTTTTTTTTGCCTCACTGTGTGAATGGGGAGGTCTCTCTCAAGGTGAAACTTCCCCTGGAAAAACAGAGGAGTGCTGCATTTAATGAGCCAAGACAGATGTCCTATTCAACAGCCAGCAGCATGCATGAAAGTACTTAGTATTTAGTATCTGTAGTGTGATAACGTCTAGAGGCCACAACCAAGGTTGGGGCCTTGTTGGGCTAGGTGATGTATAAAACACCCAGTTAGATAAAATTCCTGACCCACGAAGTCTAAGCTATAAATTAAACAGGAGGCTGAGAGAGGAAAAAGAGATATATTTGCTAAGCACAGATCAATGTGAAAACCAGCAACAGAAATCCAGTCAATTTGACACCTTCCCCTTATAATTTGCATTTCCTCTCTATCTAGAAGAGTCCTGGGAAAGCTGATAAATTAGTACATAGAAATACTGTATTCAGACAAGATTATGGAAAGAAAAGAGAAACAAAGAGCTCTAGAAAGCCAGTCTGGGAAAGGAAACACAAGGCTCAGATTCTTCAACATGTTTAATGTTCGTATTTTACAAACACCAGAAGACATCCAGAATAGAAAATAAGACACAAGAAAATGTCTTGCAAAGTATATCCTTAGACAATACAGCTGCACAGCAACAGAAGATGCATTCCTGGATCTCTGGAAATCACACTGCTAGAGACTCGTTATTTAGACATGGGAGAAGGCAACTACTCCGTGTCTTTGCAAGGGAGGGCACATGCCACTGCTTGGATGTGCACATAATAAATGCTTTTCCTGATCAAAACTCCTTCCTATCTTTGAGTTATGCAAAGTTTTAATCTATCCTGCTATACTGACCATTTATATTGACTTATGTATTCTGATACCCTACACGAGTATAGAATGGTTTGGAGAAATCATGTCAGTCATTTATTCACCTGTATCTGGCTCCTAAATATTGCATTACGTATGTGGCCAGCTGCACATACCTTACAGTGGAGAAGGAAACTGAGTTGAGATCTCATTCTGAGGCTTACCTAGCAATTGATGCTTTTATTGCATGGGGAAATAACTAACCTTCTTAAATAAAGGGAGCCTGGTGGACTTCTTGTCTCAATAAGAAGGAACTGTGGATGAGGAACTGAACTGTGAATGTCACCCATATATTGAGTGCATTTCCCTGAGCTGCCTTTTTGGTTTCACTAGAGTGTCCACATTCTTCCACTGTCTGGTGGAAAAAGAACAAGTGTGCCAAAATTAAACTGAAAGGGCTTGTGAGAAATGGGTCTCCTGAGATAATCAGTGGAGGATAATTGACATAATTGGGAATACTCACTTTCTTTAAGTCCTTTTTGGTCAGGAGGGATCCATTTTTCAGGATTTAGAAAAAAATGGACACCTTCTCCAAAATAATTTCCTATTATTGCCCCAGAAGCCACTTAACAGAAGTAACTGTGGCCATTCTGTCCTTCTGGGGGCTAACTGAATGGAACCCTTAGCGTATATTTAAGTAACAGAGCTAGATACCAGAGTTATCAAGTTCTCTCCAGCAATTCTAGGCACAATACATGAATAATGAATCATTTTTTTGGAACTGAAGCTGACCTGGCAGGACTTTTCTTCATGAACCAATTTCATTCTGCCTTATTCAATCAATGCACAAACTGATGCCCAAAGTGTCTGTGGGTATATATATATCTCTGTGATAGCACAGGTTTGTGCTACATGAACTTTCCTCTCTGTAGGAGCGTGGCTAACCCCTGTGCCAAGATCACATTTGCATTTTCCAGTGCAGTTTTACACTCACTTTCTCACAGATCTGGGAAATATCACATACATTTTGACTCCTCCCCTTACTCCCCCTTCTGCCTGCTGCCCTTTTCTCCTCTGTTTTCTCTTAAAGGCATTCTTCTCCCTCCTCAGCAACTTGCCTTTCCTTTGCCTCCCATCGCAGCCAAACAGGGGCAAGTATGGTGGATCCTAGCCCTTCCACACTAGGGTCTGTCCCACAGGACCTGCCCATCTCTGCCAGCCTTAATTCCTGCTGCTGCCACCTGTATTTGCAGTGGGAGAGCAGCAGGGGTCACACTCTGGGAAAGCTCCAGCACAAAAACACATGTGGGGATAAACGAGAAGATGGGGTGGATAGAAGGGCAGAAGAAGGGCAAAGACCCAGCGGAGATACAGAAAGCAGCAATGAAAGCCTCACTACAGTGGTTGAATCCCTGTCACTCGCAAGCAGACGCTGTTGCTCCTGAGGAGAGCAGGGCTGAAGAACATCACCACTATCCTAACCCCTGTCTAGCAGGGTGGGGAAGATGCCCTCTCCTTGTTAAGGTCTTTATCACCATCCCTTCCCATCCTCCCTGCTCTCTCCTGTGATGAACCACAGCCCAGGTTTGTTTAGTCAACTTGAAGTGAAATGTGATGTGTTGGCCAAAACCCTCCGTGAAAATCCTGTTAATTTGTTTGATGAGCTGACTCCAGCTGCAGCCAGACACAGAAACCCTGATTGGCTCTTTTCCTTAAACATTCCATAATGAAATGAGCCAGTTTTGTGCCTCCGCTGAGGATGCCAGAGGGACTGGGTGTGAGAGGTGCGTGTGCGGGGACACATGGGGAGGTGAGGAGGCGCAGGAAGCAGGGGGAGATGCGCCTAATGGCATCGTTTCCATTTCACAATAGCTAGTCCTGCCTAAATCAATGAAGCCCTGGCATCCTAATGAAATTGGGTTGGAACTTTTTCAGTTTATGATGAGCTTTTTAACCTCTTCTTCTTAATTAGCCTGGTGCAGGATTGAAATTGGGAAAAATTGAGCGTTTTTCTCCTCGGCCCATGTTTCTTCAGCAGTGTAGAAATAGTGGAATTAGATGCTAATCTGCTGGTTGGGTTTAAAAATAATCTCTGCATTTAACTCTCCTTGGGGGATGTGAGGGGAAAATAGAGCAGGGTTTTCATGTTTATGAGGTTGGCACCTTCCTGGGATGTGCAGGTGTTTCCCAGGCAGCAGAGGATGGGTCCTCAGAGAGTGCTGCACAAGGAGGGAGTGAGGACTATCCCCTCAAACAGACTGAGGAGGAAGGTAGAAGGGGGGACGAAAGGATGAAAGAGAAATCTCACCCCTGTTTATGCAATCAGTTTCAAGAGAAATGTTGCAGTTTCTTCCACAGAAATGATGCTCTTTGGAACCAGGTGGGACATTTTGACTTAGGCAGATGTCTTCAAGCACATTTTAGTGAATCTCTGAGAAGGGAGAATATCTGTAGCTATCCAAGTGCAAAAGGAATGAACAAGCTGAAAGGAGGCTGAGATGCTCCAGAGAGGAAAGGCTGAACTTCTTCCTGGCAGAAGTGCTCCAGGTCAGGCAATTTTGCTATGCTTCCTTGGACACAAAGCCTGTTTTCACAGCAGAGGCAAGAAAACCTCTCTGGAACTTCTTGGGCCAAGGGAAAGGAAGACCAGCTATCCATTTTTCTTTACACCTAGGAAGAATGGCTTGGTGAAGTACCAAGAAGAACTAGGAGGTCACTGGGAGCCATTTAAGTAAACAAGAAAGTCTTCCTCCTCTGAAGTTTTCATCCCCATAGAGTAAGGAAAGAAAATGCACCTTCTTCTCCCCATCATACTCTCCAGCAGAATAAAATGTGACTTTTCCCCTAAATAATTTACAGCCTGTCTTCCTCCTGAAAGTTTTGGTTAGTACAAAATGACACTTCTTACCCTTTAATGCTCTGATGAAATATCCTTCCATTTATAATTTAGGAACTGGCAGCTGGTAGTAGCAGGGCAGGTGTAGTGCTGGCGTTTGCAGGCAAATCCCTTGGCACTAGTTTGCTCCCGAGCCATGGGCAGAGGCAGTGCAGGAAGAACTGAGGACAGGATCAGCGCAGACATCCCTGCCAAACCTGTGTTATCCGAAAAGGTAAAGAGCAACTGGGAAAGCAGCTTGGTGCAGCTTGGGGGGACATCTCACTTCAAGGCAAGCAGAAAGGCTCAGGGTTATGTTCAGCAGAGGCAGGCTGGATCCTTGATTGAGATATGAGCCTAAAGGAAGGGGAAATAAGGTCAAAGCTTCACTTTACTGCAGGATTCCTTTCTGGCTTTGGTCAGTGCTATAGTCTCGGATCAGGAAACTTGTAGATTGCGCTTAAGTTTGAATAAGCTCCTGCTTTCACAGAATGGGGCTTTACATCTTCGTGTCCATAGAAGAGGAAAAACTGCTCCTTGTTTTAGTGCTTTAAGCAGGGACAAATAATTACTTCCTTTTTTAAAGACGCATTTTGAAATACAAGTGTTTTATTGCTCCTGGAGCATTCTCACTGTGGTTTGAGTTCAATTTCCACAATCTTAAAACCAGTAACAATCAGCAGCCTTCAGGTTTCATCCCACATAAGCTCTCCCTTGTGAAATTTATCCCAAACTAGCTTTCTGATAGTCATGGTGCAAGCCTGTCCCACACTACAATGACATGAAAGAAGTTCAGGGTAGATTCAAGCATGGACATGTTGTGTTCACCATCAGAAGCATTTCCCAACCAGTACGACAGACAATTCCAGGCAAATGAGGACAACATCTTTCCAACCCTAACTATTCTATGATTCTAATATCCATCTGGGTGCAAACCAGTGATGGTATTTTTGACTTCTGCCCTTCTCTCACTGCCCACTGCCCTGCCTGCAAGGCACAATTAGCCTTGAGCTCCTGTAGCTCACCTGTGCAATGATTGAGCAGTACTGGAGTGCCTCTGGCCATGGGCTTTTCATAGCTATTCATTAATGTTCAGCAATGGCACTTACTTGCTAACAATCTACCAACATTTAATAAACACAGCCCAAGAGTTTTATAACCTGTTAACTTCCAAGTGGCAATAATTAAACAAAAATGATAAATAATTAAGGCTTAATTACATGGTATCAGTCATTTCATTTTCCAGCAGGCATGTTAAGTGCATTTGCCACTACTGATTGGGGGCCCATTCTGCAAGCTCGCGGCACTTTCTCTGCGTGCCTGGATGGAGAGTCAGGTTCCATGCAGCTTTATGGTGGAGAAGAAAAAGGAAAATGTGCTTCATTAGCTGGGTAATTGTCCCCTTCCACCACTGAAGATAATTCCCACTGAGGCTGTTGCATGACTTTGGGAAGCCAGCAAATAGAGCCATTTGTGGCTCATGTTTCCCTGATAGAATGAGCTGTAGGAAATGGGACAGATGCAGAAAAACCGCCTGGTGCCACACACAGAGATACCTCTTTTCCCTCTCTTTCATTTTGGATCTAGATCCCAAACTGACATTTGTACATTGGGCCCTACATAATGGAATAAAACCCAGTAAACAGGCAGATGGCAGGCGTTTTAAACAGTTATATCAGGATCCAAACTCATCATGAGATCCACAACTGATGTGAATCAACAAAGCCCCACAGTAGTACCATTTGCAGTGTCTGAAAAGATCTGATTCTGGAGTATTTCCACTCTGAGGACAGAGCCATAGTTGGAGGGGGTCTCCGTAGCTTGTCAGTCGGAAAACTCAGAACATCCATAGAGATGGCAAAAGAGAAGGAGTGGACAGCACTATAGCTCTGTGGGGGTCAGAGAATGCAGCAGGCACAAGTGCAGGACACTGAAGTCCTCTGTGCACTTAATGGACAAGGATAGATGGCACAGTCTGATACAGGCTAATAAAAGGGGATATGAGCTGACAGTACAGAAGACTGAAGCTCTCTGTCTGGCCAGAGCGCAGGGATAGCACAGGGCTGGTGAAAGGATCAGGAGGGAAAGCATGCACTAAATCCACTTAGTTATCTGCTGCCAGGGCTGCATTTGTCTTCTACAGGGAATAAATGGCCTCCATTGCTTCGAAAGCAGGGAATAGGTTTAATTGATCTCTAGCGGACCCTTAGTCAAGGACGAGCCTTGCACATGCTTTAGCTTGCTTCCCTGAAGCTGTACATCGAGCTGGTTTGCTTCAGTTAATTTCCAAATGGTTGCAAAAAGGTTCCTGGTATTCAAGCAGCAAATTCCACTCATTTTCTTCAGCGTGCTCCAGTTCATCCCCTCCAGATAGAGAATATAAATTGATTTTCTCCAATAAATCTATGTCTTTATTTCACCCAGCCCCACTGTTGCAAGTTCTGGTTATATCTGATAGTCCATCAGCACTCTCCAACATCCCAGTGCTGTCACATTCAGCACTGTGGCCATAGATGACACAAATTTACTGCAATATGGGGTGGGGGGAAGATGCAAATCCAGTCCTAGAAGTTTGTTGTTTCTGGTTTTCCATTTGACTCCATTATGGTCTACTGGGTGAAGGCTAGAGACTTTTATATTGCAGAGGAGTCTGTTTAAGTCAGAAAGCATTAGCCGTGCAGATGATCACACTAAATAGCTTTGACGACTTCTAGGGGTTAAGGAAGGAGTGTGCATTGTAGAACTCTGCTACCCAGCTTGCAATAGTATATCACCGGCTGCTTAATGAGCTTTTATGTTTGGGTTCCAAGGCAGCTATGGATTTTACTTTTCGATATGTGTTTCTTCCCTAGGTGGAAAGAGAATGAGGCTCAGATACAGTGTCAAGTCATGGCCACTAAGTTATCATGTTAGCTCTTTGGCAGGAACTATGTGTGACTTGAGAGTCCACTGCAAATGCAGTGCAACATGGCTCTTCTATTAGGGGATAAGCTGCTTGAATTACCTTTCATTTGTCACAGTGAAGGAGTCCGTATCACATCAGGCTTGGAGCCTCAGCTGAAAAGTGATAACTCTTAATGTGTGATGTCTGAGTGCACATTTTCATGTTTAATTGCACATTGTGGGCCCTAAGAAAGAAGTCTAAACCAGGATCCCAGTGTAACATTTATCCTTTCTGCTCTTACCAGCCAGCCCTACGCAAAAATAGAGTTCCCAGCCCTGGCCACTCACTCATCTTTCAGCTGAGATTCAAAACTGCTTAGGGAAACACAAACTGCCCTGTTAGCAAAATCCATCCTGTGAATCACAGAGAACCCTCAACATCCATAGAGAACTGAATATTCCCACTTGAGCAGCTGGGGGCTCAATCAGGCAAGGTGTTTCTTTACCACCCTGAGCATTGCATAATGAAATGCTGAGGACACCTCCTCACATGGATAGGAAGTAAATTCTCCATGGGGGAGAATATAGTGAGACAAGCAAGTGGAGGTGCATTAGCAGAACAATGCAGATCTTCACAGAAATGGGGGCACATGTCAGCTGCATCCCACTGTGAATGATGTGTGGTGCTGTGCTCGAGGAACTGAAGCATCTTCAAGTGTGCTGGATTGCACAGAATTGCGAAGTGGCAACCCTGGATCGCTGGATATGTCTATGTGCCTGGCTTGATGTGCTTATTCTAACCTGACCCAAAAGCAGATGTTCTGGTGGGGGTGGGCTAACTCAGAGGATTTGGGGTTTGACTAGAGGTTTGACGGCAATCATGTGTGGCTTTTGAATCTGTGGATCTGTTAGAAGATCTACCTCGAAAGGGGAGGAGAAGACAGTACAGTGGCGGCTCCTTGTCTTCCAGGTACTTGCTGCTTCTAACATAGATTATTTGCAAAATGAGGCTGTGGGAATGATTCCTCTTCAAATGACACCACCTTAGGTGATGCCTTACCCCATTGTAAGGAGAAGGTAGATGGCTCCATTCTGTCCAAGACAAAGTTTCTTCCCAAGATGGCTATTTCCACACTACAGATCCACCTTTGCACGAAACACTGAGCTATTTAGAAATGCCTTAGGTGGTGATTTTAGAGTCCAGTCAGGGGTGCCAGTGTAGCCTCTTCAGAGTTGAAAACAGACCCTCTCAACCAAAAGCTGGGGAAATAACTGCATTTCCCCATTTTCCAGTTGCCCCGAGATAGCTGTTATTTCAGCATCCATAGTTAGTTCAACCATCGCGTACACTGCTATGCTGGAGGGTTTCACCCTGGGTTAATGCAGCATCAAGGAAAATGTGTACCTGTTTAACACAGTAGCAGTTCACAGAGCAATTGCTGGGAAGTTTGGATGCTCTATCCACAAGAAGATAAGGATCTGGAGAATGTGCTTGCTGGACCATGCTCTCCAGCAGCAGTAGAGCGATAGTATAGAAAGCGCGAACATTACAGCAGTGGGAATACAGAGATCTGACCTGTGGAAAAAGGCCGCTTCCAGGGTTGGAAAGCCAGATACAGAGAAGATAGTGTTAAATCCTTGAGTGGGTGTCTTCATGGACAGATGCTTCCTGAGTTGTTACTAGTCAGCCTTGCACCTGCTGCTTGGACATGACAAATGTGCTTTCCACCAAGAACCTAGCCTGCAGGTGGCAACTCTTTGGCATAAGACAAAAAAGCACTAAGTTGCTAGAAGCTGTGCTAGGCTTATTTCCACGGAAGCCACTCTCCTACTTGAGTTTACAAAAACCAAAACGCCCTCACTGTGAGAAGATCCTTTTCTTTCTGCCACATCCCAATTTGCATTACCCGGTCCTCTCAACAGCTGCTATTGTACAAACTCAATTGCTTTAAATTACTAGAAGCCCTAGTTTGCTCTGCCATATATGTTGGTGTCTGGACATTAAATATTTATGGAAAGATTCATTATTTGGGCATTAAATATTCATTCATACGAGGGGATGAATTGGATGATTTGTATTTGTTTTGCAGGAATTGTCTCAGAATCAGAAATGTCTGTATTCTAAAGGGTGGTGTGTGGGGGCAGCTCTCTTTTCACTCCTAGTTTTTCAGTCCTGTCTTTCAGGCATCCTTTTACCTCCATTGGCTGGCTGCCTGTGCTTTGGAGATTAACTTTACTATCGATATGTTTGTGTTTTGTTTACAAACCATACAGTTTAAGACAAGTTCCTTCTGTCCAACCCCACCCCCCCAAATCACACACACACAGAAGAGACTTAAGGTGCTCAAGCATCAATGTAATTGGTTTTGTTACCAGGAGACATCTGGTTCTGTTCTGTCTCTTTAAGTGAAGTTTACGGCCTGCAAGGTAATTGATTTGCAATGGTATTTAAGACAAGAGCTGGAGGATACTGCTGTGCTCTTCTGCAATACAGTAGCCTGGAGAAAACCATTGCTAAAGCAAAAAACATTGACTTTTTTCATGATGTGGTCTCCTCTGATGCACTCAGTAGGGGGGAAGTTTGCTCTATTTTTACAGAATTGTCTGCTATTTTTACAGAAGGAGTTCGGACACTACAATCTTGCAAGTTGTGCTGTGACTTAGGCAATGGGTGTGGGAAGGGAGGGCAGGATGCTCCATGCATTTGATTGCTGCTCCCTCCTGTATCTTTTGTCTTGGAGTAGGTTTTAGCTAGGTTTTTTCCCAAAAAAGGTAGTTTTAGGAAGGAGTCAGGCAGGGCTGGAGAATCTGCTGAGATTTAGCCACATGGTGTATAATGGCAGAGTGGGAGGGATAAATGCATTCCTGATTACGGTTAGGGACAGTGCCAAGATAATATTAGGGAGTAGGATTAGAGAAGACTTTCCTAATACACTTTCATTCTGCAAAATCCCTCCACTGTGGTGGTGTGGAAGAAGCTGAAGCTCCATTGAAGCAGGCAGAGGGGGCAAGGAGATTCACACAGTAGTGACTCTTGCTTCCCATTGCCTGGCATTGGGGAAGCTTTGCCTTCCCGGGACATCCAGAGTGTCTTTCCCTGTTTTACAACAGGGGACACAGAGGCTTTGGCAAGCAAAGGTGTCTGCAACACCTCTGTTGGACTTTCTGCTCTAAGTTCTCCTTTCCCCTATTATAGAGAGTGACAGATTCCCCATGTTCCTCTTCCTTCTCCACCTTAAGGAGAGATGACTCCTCCCCACCTTAATCTGTTACATACTCACAGAATAATAACCTTTTCTGGTCATTTACTTCACAAGGATTTGTCATTCCAATATTTCATTAATCCTATAACATAAAACCCAGATAGGAACACAACGGAGCAGCAGCATATAAATTCCTTTGGTAACTTGAATATAGCACACACAGTGTAAGGGCAAATAAGTTTTGAAGGGAGGTGTCAAAAGCACCATCTTCCACCACTTTTGGGACCACTGGCATTTGTCACCAGATTGTTACTTAGGCATTAGGAGACAAGTGGATTCCAGCAGATCAAAACTCCTCTGCCTCTGGGAAACCCCTATCTGAATCAGCTACTACAGCACTGATGGAAATCCAGGCAAATGTAATTTATTCATGTCATTTTGGTCCATCCCTGTGCCAGTGGCTCCACATTGATCAAGGGACTGCTCTGAAAATTGCCAGAGATGCTCTCTGGGATGAGACATGCCCTGCTGCTCTGGGCTCTGTCCCTTTTACACATGGTTTACTTAGGGATGTGCCCGCTCTGTCAAACACCCAGGGAGCACTGCTTTTGTGGGATTACCACAGGACCTTCTGGGGAAAAGACAAATCAGGCTTTTTATCTGCTTTTTCTGCTTGCCACAAGCTAGTCCCAGCTTCCAACCACTAAAGGCACTTCTGCTCCTCTCTGCTCTGTCAAAGGACTTAAGATGATCAATTCATAATGTCTACAGAGTGATAGGATGAAAAGATGTTCTGAAAATGCCTTGGATGAGAAGATGCTGTAAAAAAATAATCTTTACCCTGATAGACTGATTACAATCTATTGTGCCATGGATTAGTGGGTGAGTATTTATTCAGCTTATTTTTTATTCCTATGTATAGATGCTGCGGACCACAATGACCTCTTTGAAGTCATTATTGGCTCTTGCATCCATCAGTAGCAAACAGGGCACATTAATAAGCTGTGTATAGAAAAAGACAATGAAGTCCCCAAGAAGTCATTAAGAGTCTATTGTGTCAGTCTGACTGTAGCCCACAAAAGATACTGAAACTGTAAGCTAAAAATATCCTTCAGAAACGCTGTTGACACAGTTATCTTACATTGGCAGCAACATCCCACATATACACACGCTACCCTTGCTAGTCCTGCTCAGAGCAATGTATGTTCTGGGAAGCACCTGGCTTTTCTTGGGATTCAGCAATGTCCAAATGGCACTGTCTGCACCGGCATCCTCCAGCTTTGTCAGTTAAGTGTAAAGGAAAACAGGAACTTTAACTCTGTTCTACAATCCCCATTGTGTGAAATGCTACAGAAACACCCAGCTAGAGACTGGTCTTGTGTCAAAGGGCTGGCAGCAGAAAAGGGAGAGGAGAAGATGGGAAAGAAACATGTACTTGCTGTGTTTCTGCCCTTTTTGGACCCAGAGGTGCTCCAACCTCACAAAAGCACACCAAAAGGGAGACAACGTGTCCCTCCAACAGCAGAGGAGCTGACCTTATATTTTCCTGGTGACAGCACCCCTGGCAGTCTGCCTCCTACATGCTGGCTGGGACTCTCCAAGGATCCTGTCCCAAAGTAAACAAGTCTTTGCAATGGATGGAGCAGCTCAACTGACTCAGAGCTATTGCTCTGGGCTCTCTGCAGGCTCAGACAGGCATCATCATATTTTCAAGGTATTCCTCACAATTTCTGGGCTTAGTAACAATGTTTCTTTTCTTAATGGAAGCTGGAATTTGGTTGTTACTGGTCAAAATCAAGAATAGAAAGCAGTAGATGTTCAGCCCTTATTCTAGTCTGAAGAAAACCTAAACTAAGAGGACAGCTCACATCGTCCTTAGTGTAGTGTTGACACAACAAAATAACACAACGCCCTCCAATGGCCCAGCTGGACTGTAAAGAACCATACAGACAAAGCAGGCTTACCCAAATACATAAAACTGCTCTAATCCTTGGCTGGAAGTGTGTAAAATATGACAGATATCAACAGAAGGTTTGAAAAGTCCTTTCATCCATCCATCTCACCCTAACATGCTCTGATCCTGCAAGAAGAGGTTGCAGAGTACAACCAACCACTGAAACAAGCAAAGAGAAAGGTAGGAATTGTAAAAATCCAGTTCTGCTTTTCCCTTTCCTTCTTGAAAAGGAGAAGGAACAAGATTATTCCCTGACTTACTTGGCTGTGGAGTCTTCAATATTGTGTCTAACTCATGCTGAGTAATGCGTATTGATTGCTTTGTTACAAGCTTTATTGTCCAGTCCATCACCAATAAAAAAGTTTATGTAAAACAAGAGCTGAAGAAAACAAGTGAGAGAAAGTGAGCTGGAGAGTGTGAATGCACACAGGGGATAAATGCGACTTTTATTTCCACACAGATATCCTATGCCCGAATTTTAACAGCAGGAATTTAGTTTCCATCACCCTGTTTTAAAGCCTTTGGTGGAAGGGGTTTGGTTTTGTTTTCTTCCTACTTGCTAATGTTCAAGTCTTCTTAGGGAAATACAGTACCAGCAGAGAAGGGGAAAACCAGGTAAGATGCTAAATTTGCATATGAAAAGGAGTGGCTGAGCACTTCGCTGCACTTTAAAGGAACAGAAAAAGAAAGAATGAGGATTTACAGCAGGAAACCTGAGTTGGCATGACAGTCTTTAGGGCTGGCTTTCTCTAAACACGACACAGGTGATGTGGGGGGCATAACTACCAGCACTTGTCTTTGCTTCAAAGTGGTTTCTAGGATGAAAATAATTTCAGTTCCATGGCCAAATATTATTTCATGCTGTGGCCTTCGCTGTATGATAAATGAAATGGGGCTAGAGATAATGGTACTCTATTTGTAAAGGGGATGCATCCCTCTACTAGCAGGCTGACTGAGATCCACCCAGTTTGTTTCTTAAACACTGTGTCCTCACCAGTAAGTAGATATGGAAATAGATATCAGGGACAAAAGAGGTTTTGGTGTCTGAACAAGTCCCCTGCCAGGATGCTGTTATAGCATGGTACCAATGTTGTGATACAGTTTCAGTGCTGGCAAAAGGCTGTGGTGTTCCCAGTTGGTGCCATGGCTTTCAGAGTGGTCCAGTGGTCCAAAGTACCACAGCCTGGTTCTTTGCTGAACCCATCCCTCCTTGCACGTTGTTTTGTTGCTGGGTTTCCCTGCAGAGCACCACAAAGACATTTATCAGGCTCGGTTCTTGCGATTCCATTAACTTTTCTTGGCCTTAGACAATAGACCCGTGAAGTTAATTTCATTCATTTAACCAGTGGGAAGGGGGTGGGAGTGAAAAATAGAATGCGTTTTCTTTTAATCTGATGGATACAGAATGCCACGCTCGCATCCCTGATCCAGTCAGCAGTGTCAGCACTCACTGGCATCCAGAGCTTTGCAAATAATGACTCACTTGCTTCAGTGGTCAAACTGAAGCAAAATCATGGAGTAAAAAAGTGCTTCAAGGTTATTCAACAAGATGTTTTGACCCAAAACTGAACGTTTACTTTATTATAAGGCATTTGTTACCGTCTTTTTTTGCTTGTTTGTTTTCTTTCCTAAGTAACAGAAAATAAAACGCCAGATTTAAAATAAAACTGTTATTTCAGAAGGAAAAATTGAAGCATTATTTTAGGAAACAGAAACGAGGGAAAATATTTCAGCTTATCTTTCTGTTTCTTAATTTTAACTCTGTATTTTTGTCCTAGCTGAAATTCATCACTTGCTGAGTCTGAACTGAAAAGTGCTGCTCGTCACTTCCCCAGATGCTGTATACCAGTGAATCAGATACTTCACAAAGATTGTTGCCTTTATCTCTTCCCATGATCCTGGTTTTGTGCAGGTGAAATACAAGCAAAAAACATTGCAGCAGGCAGCAGAGGTGTCTGCTGGAACATCACCATCACTTTTGGAGAGTGAAATTGGAAAAGGAAGAAACATGGAGGACACCTTCCTAATTTTTTGGGAGCATATAACTGCTCTTTCTCCAGCTTGCCTGCCTGTGCCTGTTTATATCAGCACTGTGCTTGGTAAGGAGGATGGTCCTCTGTGCTCCAGGGAAATCAGAGAATGTAGATCAAAAGCATAACAGAATCATAGAATCATTTAGGTTGGAAAAGACTTTTAAGATCATCAAGTCCAACCATTAACCCAGCACTGCCAAGTCCACCAATAAACTATGTCCCTAAGTGCCACTCTCTAGAGGGGGATGCCCAACGGGAAGCAGAGAACACTGCCTAGCAAACGTGAGAGTAGTGAAAACAAGAAGCAAAACCCACTACTATTACTAGCCTCCCTCCTCTTGGAATGAAAAGTGAGCTACTTAGCCCACTCTAGTATGATTTTGGTTAGGAAGCTGCAAGTTGGCATTGATAACATGTAAACCCAGATAGGGAACCACCTCAAACAAATCCTTTTTACCCACAAAATAAAGGTATTGGTTTGTTGTATAACTCTCCATCAATCATGCTTAGTTAAAGGAAGAATACACTGTCTTTGTCATATGATCCTGTTTGAGAACTTTGGGCTTGTGTCACAATGTGATTAAATCGTCTGCTCTGTGAAGATGTTATGCAAGGAATTATAAGGGAATTTGAATTCTGAGATGAAAGAAAAGGGAAGAAAATGGCCTAAGGGACACCCATGACAATAAAAAAATTGCTTCTGCTAAGCATGGCATTGGAGGGATACATTCTGCTATTAGTGTTATGCATCCTCCAATATGTTGTGTCTGTGCCGGATGAACATCCTTGTTGGTCATTACTGGCTAAGAGCAAAAGCAGTGGCAGGGCTGCACTGGTACTGCTTCACCACCACTGAAATTCAGCCATCTCCAGGCGCTAACAAGACAGAACTATGGCAAACCGTATGCATGAAGGAGAGGGAAAAGAGATGATAAGCAAAAAAAAAAAACTAAACAACGTTTGAAAGCTGGGAGATTTGGTACAAAATGAACTCAGATTACCCTGGCAAAGAAACTGTGCTGCGCTCAGTTCGTCATCCACAAAAGCTTCTTGGTTCAAGTTTGCTCTGGGTCTGCTGGTGGTGGGAGAGAGCTGCTCTGTGCAGATAGATGTGGTTGAGGAGGTGCTTCATGCCCGTCTAGCTCAGCCACAGCTGTACCCAAGGAAATGTTTCTCAATCTCGTAGAAATAAGACTTCAAGAGCCAGAAAATCGTTGCCAAAGCCCGACAACTTCCTGTGGCAGGTGTCAACTTTGAACACAAGAAATGAGTTATTAAATCTCAACTACAGAATCTAACTCGTGATAGTTTTAACTTGTCCTACATCCTCTCACAGCACCCTTATTTTGATAGGTACAGCAAATTCCTTTCATTGAATCAGGAACAAGAGGCTTTTGCTGTGTTTGAGTGAGCAAAAACCCAAACGATTCTCTTTCTAATTAGCCTAATGAGCCTTTTGGCTCTCACATGATGACAAGTAAATGAATTTGCCCTTTCCTTGACAAGTTCTTATGGGAATGATCAGAAGGCTTTTGTAACAATGCATCAAAAGTACATAGTCATTAAAAACAGTTGTCCAACTATGAAATTAGTTATTGATTAATATTGCTCCCAGACAGCCATATTGTTCATTCAAAAAAAAGAATTCCAGTGTTCATGTTTCTTCATGAAAGTAGGTTATTGAAATATATAAAACATTTGAGATCCTAGGGTCATATGTGTCTGTGGTTCCGCACTCAGACACACTCACTGTTTTCTTTTGAACCTCATGGTCTTTCACTTACAAGAAGTAGTCGATCACTGTAAACATCTCGACTACTCTCACTTTGATATGCCCATTCCCAGCTGCAGACATCAGCCTCTCCTGGAAGAAGCCTTGCTAAAACAAGCAGAACTAGTCCTCCTGTGAGTCACATGGACATTGTCATCACCCAGGCTGTCATCACCCAGCATAGTTAAAAAAAGAATAGAGGGCTCCTAAAAGTAGCTGAAAGGCCCATGATCTGTGAATAGAGCCAGGAAATAACTGAGTCATCTCAAGTGTCATTAAGGGCCAGAAGAGTGGTATTAGAGCGAACAAGAGCGTGGAACAGGCTGTGAGCGACAGCCCCATCTCCACAAAGATGATTTCCATGGTCACCCAGGCAGGTCAAGAGATGTATGTCTGCTCTTTTATACCATTCAGCCTCCATAACCCATCAATCTTTCAATGGTGAAGAAAGAAAATGATTGAGGGAGAAAAAAAAGAGACCAGTGAAACAATACTTGGAATCACACTAGCCAGAAAGTCTGTGCATTTTTAAGATCATGGTAGTCAATAAGTTTACCACAGTGTTATAACTTCGTATGTTTAAAACCATAATGCATTTTGTAATCTTCTCCCTTGCACCGAAGTCACATTTGTCAGGATCTCAAAACATTCCAAGTGCAGTTCAGATTTCATTTCATTTGGAGGTAATTGCCAGTCAGCATTCGTCTGTGGGCTGAGCTGATCAGAAGTGTTCAAAAACACAGTAGACTTTTTCCACATAAATATCTACTTACCAAAACCAACATGTCTGGCAAGTAATACAAAAAAAGTGAAAGAAAAAGCATATTTCCCTGAACTTTCAGTTCTCAAAGGAGTCTGGCCCAGTAAATAGCACAGTTATAATGTTGTTCCTCCATCACAATTGCTTCAGAATGATTACTCTTCTATTTCATCCTCAGCTGATTAGTCCCTGGGCTCAATTGCTTTCAAAGGAATGAAGTACCATCTATTTGTGTTTTTGCTTCTGTGGGAAAAATTCTACTTATTGTGATAAGCTAAATAGATTGGGTTTGTCTGTGTGGGGTTTTGTTTTCAAGAAGGAAATAGTTTTGCTGGAGCTGAAATTCTGATTTTTGAGTATCTATCTCTAATGCAACTCTACCATTGTCTTTTGATTTGAGAAACAGCTAGCATAGCTGATGATACAAACAGCTCGGGAAGCTTGAATTGGTTTATGGAAAACATAACAAGTTTTTTTCCTGTCTTTCTCTTCTCTGTAAAGGAACTGCTGAAATGACCCACACATTCCTGCATACCAATAGCCATTAAGACACTGGTATTTATGCTTTTCCCATCATACCTATAAGGATAAGATGTAATTCAAGAAATGATGTACTTAAATAGTCCTTGCCCTCTATTTTAATATAAGGTGTTCAGATAGTTTGGGAAATTTTTAGATAGCCATCCAAAGTGAATCTTATCAGGTTTGCCTATTATCTCTTATCAAATCTGAAACATGCCAGGCATAATTTAGATGTAGCTATTTGGCATTTCACAACACCTTGCTATGTGTCACTCAAGTGCAAATGATGGGCACTTCAAAGAAAACCAAGGTGCAGTTTTGATCGCTTCTTGATAAGCTTCTTTGGACCAGAATTTCTTACTTGGAAGTCCCCTAGTTAAGGCTTGCATTCCTGATAAATTTCCATGCATTATTAACCTAATTGGACCCAACATACATTCTAAGATTCTCACTAATATTTTTTAACACATTACAGCATCTTTACCCTTGAGCAGTCAACCGAGTTTTCATCCTCATAAAAATGGGTTCCTCCTAATCAGACAATATCCAATCATTTCCAGTCCATAAGGTACATTTCCTCTATATTCTTTCAATTTTGCAGTTTTCTTACCAATCAGCACAATACATTTCACCCTCTGGATTATTTCTCCATAAATCTTGCCACTACTGCCAGAAGGTACTACCTGAAAGGATGCTAACTTGAGCTGAAGGACATGTCAAAGAGATGATCTCAGGCTAAATGGAAGAGGAGACAACTCCCAGCATTTTAGCAGAATTATTCCACTAATTTTTGTACTTTAGACCCTTTACTGATACCAACCATCTTCAAAATGCGTAAAATACTAATGCTATTTCTCCAATATGATAATAATATATCAATCATATATTATTTACCAATATTGACTGGTAAATAAATAGTACTACAGTCCGCTGATTGTTAAGTTACTTGTTAATTTATCTATATAGCAGTAACATTTTGGAGTGCAACACCTGAATACTACAGGCTGAGGTGATACAAAAAAAGCATGAAAAGAATGACCTTAAGCTAAAGTTATCACTGGTGTTTTTAGGTACTATGGCTGCAATAACAACGATAATCAGACAGAACAACTGTTAGGCAAAAAAAAAAAAAAAAAATTTTTTTTATAAATTCGGAAGGTTTTTATTGTTATTATCTAAAATTGAACTCTGTAGATTATTTTAAGTGGGTAGATTTTTGGTTTGTATCCATGAAATTGCTACCATATTAACAAGATTTTCCAGACATTAATGGATTGATTTCAGTATAATTGTAAGTATATTAATTCATTCCAATTACCTCTAAGTAAAATTTAAATTAAGTTAAATTGGAGAAATTAAGAATGAAAACCCTGCATGGAAACCTTAAGGCATCATAAGATTGTCATTTCTCATCCCTAAAGTCATTCATCCTGCAACTGAGAACACAACATAAGTAGTCCAAAGATTAGTAAACTGTTATTTTCTGTATGTTTCAAAACCAACATAACAGTCTCTCTAGAAAGCCAATATGTTTGGGTTTTTTTATACCCATTGATCGAAAAAGCGTCTCTCGCTGTTTCCTTTCTTTTAGTTTCTTCTTGAGGAAGCTGATGTGTAGAGATCCATTTATAATGCAACGATGTTCAACTGTAAAGACAGGTTTAGATATATAGTGGAAGCACTGGAATTGGTCTGAAAGAGAGCAACCCTGATAGGTATGGATACCTAGATATGTTCCCCACAGGTGCTTGCGAACAATCCACAGCTCTATTGTGTGTCCCATTGCTCCAAAAGACAAAAATACACAGCTTACAAGGACATGGCTGGGATGAGCCCTCCGCAGGGTATGATGGCAGATCCAGGCTGAGATAGGTTTCATCCAGTCTTGGAGAACACAACTGTATTCTAGCTTAGTCAAGATCTGCATTGGTTCTGCTGTGTTAGAAGAGTTTAAGTGGAAGCTGGCTTCAAGTGGAACCTCCTTATGAACAAGTACTCTCATCTCCAGAGTTAGAGAAGCTCTGATGAAGTTTACACACAAACTGGGAATAGAACTGTGGCATACCTGGGAGGAACTTGGACAGTTTGGTGAAGCAGGCATGCACATACCAACTTCACATATATTTTCCCATTGCGATGTGGGGATCTCAGCATCTTATATCTCAGGGTATTTCAGCTCATTTGCGTATTATTTACTCAACTCTCTGATGAGTACTACTCTCATGATGGGCTATCTCTTCCAAAAGACCCCTGCAAAACCACATTTCTCCAGTTCCTGATTTCTAGATGCACACTGGGCTAGGAAAGGCCTTGAGCTGCACCTCTGTTGAGGTGGCTGATAGGCTGCATTGATATGAAGATCAAGATTTATTACTAGAGACTGTCATGTTCCTGCTGTTAGCATATCATGTCTTCTCTTTAGCTGAATTTTCCCAGTTGTACTAACCTCTGTAGGCTTCCAGGGTTGGCCAGGTCATCTGCTCTGAAATATAGCAGCTAACTAGAATTAGCATGAATCAGATAAAGTAGTTTAGATCATCCTTGCTCTGCTAGCAACAAAGACACGCCAGTTGCACAGAGGAGAACCAACAAAAGCCATCCCCTTCCCTGCAGCTGAGTCATTCATATGGAGAGAAAATTGCTTGCAGAAAGGTATTTCTTAATTGCACTTTGGTTCTGGACCCTCTGGTGAACACACTGGGAACAAATGAAAGTTTCTAGTGTTGGGGGGAAAAAAGAAGAAGGAAAAAGTTTTGCCTCTTAGAGCAGGGAAATAGTTTGAGGCTATGTTTTAATTAAAATGAATATCTGCACTATCTTAATGTTATTGCCAGTTAAGTGTAGCAGGGTGATTTAGAGTTCTATAACACAATTATACTCCAGTAGTGAAGCTCTGTAGAATTATCCCAGGAATTCAAAATGCAAAGGGAAGCTGTAGCTCTCATTTGTAACCATGTTACAACCTTTATTGTTACAGTATTTTCTGTTTTCCTCAAAGATTAACTCAGACGTATTTAAGTCTCTAGTTACATTAAAGAGAGATCGGGAAGGGGTGACAGGAGCTGTTTTACCACCCTGCAGCGGTTTGGTTCACAATGTTCTTATACCATCACAGAGCTAACTGTTTTAATCTGTTCATGCTCTTAGGCTTTCTGTGGGGAGACAGGATG
Organism: Strigops habroptila; assembly: GCF_004027225.2. NCBI lineage: Eukaryota > Metazoa > Chordata > Aves > Psittaciformes > Psittacidae > Strigops > Strigops habroptila. The sequence goes on from NC_044291.2 coordinate 7,264,820, forward strand.
CATGTACATAATTAGAAATATCATATGCCATGTGGTTTTGCAGGTGAGGCCTCAAATGAGTGAATATTTTAGTAAGGAATCCTCTCTTGAAGGTGCCTTGAAAGGTGGAACAGAGCCTTTCAAAGTTACTTTACACCTTTGCTTCTGGTTCTTTCTGCTGTGCTGAGGAGGTCTTGTTTGCTTGTGGGCCCTTGATTGGGTTTACTGCTATGGAAAAGAAGGGGTGCGTAGAATCATAGAATGGTTTGGGTTGGAAGGGACCTTGAAGATCATCTAGTTCCAATCCATAATCTGCTCTCCTGTAAGGCCTCTTCACCTCTGACTGAGAAAGGCCCAATTTTTTGTTTCCAGAACTGGGAAAACAGTTTGGAGAAAGCAAGAAGCCCTGTCAATCATCATTCCCATTTGGAAACAAATCTGTTTAGTATTGAGGAAAGATGAAAACTGAACCAAAGCTAACTTCACCGGAGTTTTCGATTTGAAGCAAATAGATTAAAAGCAGAAAGGAATCGATATGATAGAAAGAGCAATCCTCAGGAACACCTCCAAACCCCTATGGCAGACTCCAGCAGCCTGATTAATCCAAGCAAACAGCTTGTGGGTACTCTCTCCCTGCCTCTGGATTTTCTTTGTACAATTTCATGTCACAACCAGGGTCCTGACCACTCAAATGAGGCATATCTGTCAGCCTTACAGGATGTTCAGTGTTCAAATCTAGCATCATAATCCTGCAGATACAGAGATTTTTGTTTCCAACCAGGTGACACTTTTTTTTGGGGGGCAGAAAGGGAGGTTTTATAAATCTCTTCTGTTTTGCTCTATGGTTCAGTTTGAAATAAATTGGGATGAAAGAAATGTTTCAAATCTGAAACGTGTGGGGTTTCTTACATTTTCAGCATAGAATATTTCTGTTTTCTTGCTTGGAACTGGTTTTAGTTTGTCCATTTCCTTCCAGTGGAGTTTTTTGCAGTCACAGCTTGGCAATAACAACAGCTCTTTCTTTTAGACCCTGGTCTGTTCACGCTGAGATGTGCTTTTCTGCCTTCAGGCCTTCTAAAATACTATCCAGTGGGGCAAAATGCTGCTCAACATGTGTAAAGCCCTAACCTTTCACCTTTAGCTTATTATTTCCACCTCTATGGCCCCAGAAGTACAATTCTTTCATTGTTAAGCTGTAGGCTGTCACCTCACAGCTGTGTAAAAACCCACAGCTTCAGCTTCAACGTGGGGAAGAAGCACACTGTTAGCATAAAAACCAGGTCAGTCCATTTTCTGCAGAAAACATTCCTTGGTCCCTTTCCAATCATTTGCTAAAAGCTCATGACCATGGAATAAAGACTAAGGTCAAATGTCTTGGAGCTATGAGACAATATCTCAGGATGCAGGTGCCCTTGGGCTCTGATTTAGGTTTCCATGTGTCTTACTGCATTTGCTTAATCATTTTCTAGGCACCTATGGCCGTAGCATCTGGGCTGCTGCCACAAATTAAATGCAATCAGACATTAAATCAAACTGTCTACAGCAGGCTGCAAAAACAGGCCTCCTCCTTCCGCTACCACAATCAGGCATAAGTGAGTCAGAAATGGTCCAAATTCACACAAAGACATTGCTGAAAGGATGTATCTTGTGGTGCTCTTGGAAAGTTGGCAGAGTGACTGTGGGTTACCAGGAAATCCACACTCCTGAACTGGAATTCTTCCACCTTGAATATCAGAGAAAATAGGGCTGGAAAATAGCTCTCATTGCTGAAATGTTCTACAGCCTCACTATATAGAGAACTTACCCTTGGTTTCCCTTCTGGGCAAAATCTCAGGCATCATTTATGCAGCACAAGACCCTGCAGTTCAGACACTGAGACTTTGGTGTTCTATGGCTTGATATTAGATATTTATTCTCCCAGTACAACTACTTGAATTTGTGATAGTACATGTTGAGGTAGATGCATACCTATTAGGAGCCACTGCCCAGTGGGAGTGTTCGTGCCTGCACTTGTATTTGATCCCATTTGGGATTTTGTATTCTATATGTAACTATCGGAGCTACACACATCCATTACCATTATCTGCCTATACTCATTCAGTTAAATCTCCTTCACTATAAGAGAGTAAGGGAGAATCTAAGGGCATGCGAAAATCTCTTCATGCCCATCTGCCTACAATAGCTTTGTATTGCAGCTTGTTTGGAAAGTGTTATCAGCTTTTCATATGGGAAGGAAAGGTCACTGTCTCTGAAGGACAAATTCAGCCTCTGCCCAACAAACTCCCGGAGTCATTGGTCACCCTCAGATGACAGCTCTGAATTGCAGGGCAGTGTTTCCTGCATTTATTTCTCAGAGTAATTCAGTGGGCGGGTGCGAGTGGAGGAGGGGAGCATGCATTTGGCTGGGTTCATGGTGTGAAAGAGTCAGTAGGCCACGGTCACCTCAAAAACACCGAGGGATATTTACAGAACAGAGAAAAAATAATCAGAAGCTGTTTACTGATTAAACTTGAAGCAAGCCCAGTCCTTCCAAAAGAGCAATCATCTGCTATTCATCACCGATTTCTACAAGTCTGGATGCAAAGAGCTATTGCAAAGCTTTGGAAGTCCTTCATGTTCAAAGTCACTTTTGGTTGTTAGTAATAATGATACCATAGCCCTTAAAAACCTTGGCTGAGCTTTGTTTTAGCTTCTGGACAGAGAAGCAAAGAAATCAAATACAGCAACAAACAGAGATGAAGTAGCACCTCTTCTGATAGACGGCAAGTCACTGGCACAACTAGGAAGTGAACCTGGACTTCCAGAGTCATGCTCTAACCACCCGCTTATAGGGCCATACACCATCTTACTGGAGCCCAAATCTGGGTCAGTTCAGATTGAGGTTTCAAGTGCATTTGTATCTGAATGAAAATGAGATCTTTTCCTTTGTCATTTTTAAATAGGTTTCCTAAGAAACCTATGCAACTGGATTGTCCCTCCCTGCTAACTCTGGATCCTGTTGGCCAATATTGACCACACTTGGAAAATGGGGACAGAGATTCCTACCAGTTCTGTGAACACAGGTGGGGTGATGAGAAGAGAGCTCAAGTGGTATTTTATGGGCCACACCAATACAATCGTGTTTCACACCTGAAACAGACAAGTTCTTTCTTGGTTATTGAAGTGTGAAGACCATTTAAAAATGGTCTGTGCAACTGCACCACATCAGTAGTCTCCTGGGAGAGTCAGGGCCTCTTCCTTGCTGCATGGCATGTATCTTCCTGGCTGTAGCAACTGGTACCCATTGGACAGCAACCATCAACTAGTAGTGTCTCTACTCATAACCCACTAAGCATTTCCAAATACAGCTGCACTGCCATGTGAGTGGCAAGAAGGAAGAGGCAGCAAGTTTCACCAGCAGTTAAAGTCACTCTGGTTGAAGATCAGTGTTTTCAGTGTTACCACAGCTTGAAGGGTTAAATCTATTTTCCACAACAGAAGCTCAGATCATTATGATGTTTTCTCCCCTTTTAGATAGTCATCTTCCATTAGGAAAGAGAAATTAATTGCCAAGAATTTTGTCTTGCTTCTAGTTGAGCTGCTGTGTAAGTGGAACTGTCATGTATTAAAACTGCTTCCAACCATCAGCAAAACTCACAAAGCTGCAACTTTCTCTGCCCAACCCTGTTTGTGCCCTGATTTTCTACTTTACCTATAGCTTTGCTTGGGAAACTCTCTCAAACCTTGAACACAAGCAAGAAGAGAAAGGAAGACCAGCTTTGTATTGAGCATATGAAGACTCTTAAAGAGAAAATGAAGCAGAAATCCTTGGGAAAGGTATATCTGATGGAATAGACCCTATGATTGACCACAGAGTGAAATGCACTCTGCAACACTAGACTCAGAGAGAGCACAAGATAAGAGACTGAGTCTCACTGGGATAATGCCACATACAGAGTCCTCATCTCAGAGACATCATTTCAAATATTACCCGGGTCACACAGTTACGCTCTGTAGCCAGGAGAGTGCTTTGGTTATTGAAACACAGAATGAGCTATCAGGGGACATGGTTTTTAAACTAACTTGAACAATGACTCCCTGCGCATTTTGCATCTCTCTGTGCTTCTCTCCTCTGTGTAGTGAGGATGATACTTATCATATGTACTGCGACACTGTAAAGCTTCATCTGCTGAAATTATTGTTGCTCTTTGTAACTACAGAGTGTTACGAGAAGAGATAATGGAAGCACAAGTGAATTTCACATTTGAGTGGTAGCCATTAAGCCTTGCAAGAGTCCTCTGACTTTGAAGACATTATATCTCTCCACTTCAGTGAAAGATTAGCCTTCTACAATTCACCCTGCATATAAACCTAGACAGGCCGAATTTTTGGCTATATTTCCTCTACTGTTGTTTTTCATTCCAGAGAAAAGAAAGGAAGTTTTGTTTGGGCCTGCTTCCTAGTTTGAAATGTCTGCCTTAAAAATACATGCTGCTCCCACTTTCTATCATTGGTAGCAACACCAGCATGCATTACACTGCTAGTTGCCAGAAGTCAGGAATATGTATCTGAAATCTTCTTCTAAAGAGTTTCATTGGAAGCCAGGTACAGCCTCATCTCCAATTATGTTTTCTTTATGGATGTTTAATACCTTTTGTGTTGTCTGTGTAAATACCTATACATCCCTTGCTGACTCTAAGATGCCCCACATTAGCACGTCAGTGCTATAATCAGATAAACATCTTCCAGTATAGGAAAATGTCTGTCCTTCTGCTTACAGATGGGTGAATGCAAGTATGTGTAAGGATAGTCACAGCTCTGTGCAGGAGTTGTTCTATGCACATGGATGAGCATAGGGTGCACCCAGGCACAGCAAAATCTGTGCGTTTTATTACACATGCAGTTCATGCCTACAGCAAAGCACAAAGCTTTCTCAAACTCACTGCATGTTTTAGGTAGAGCTGATCTCATGTGTCCAGTGGACACAGGTAGCTCCTGTCCAGATGTCTGCCCTGTCAAAACTGCAGGAATGACAAGGAAGACATGCACTGGACAATCCAGATAGGGCAAGAGGTACCAGGAGAGAGGACAGGAGAACTCCACATGAAAACCAGGAACTGAGTCCTAGCTCTTCTGACATTCATCCAAAAGTTCATGCATTACATTCTCCATTCTAGCAGAAAGGACCATCCCTATCCAAAGCAACATAGCAGCTATACATCTTTTGTAGGTTCTCAGCTAGGATGAGTCATGGACCTTTCCTTTGTGGCACTTTTCAAGCAGTGTACTGGGGTTAGAAGGACTGATCTCTCTTGCCACTTCGGTTTGTGGCTTAGTAGCGGGATTTTCAGGTCTAGGGTTGTCGTCAATCTTGTCCCAGTGCTAAAAGTCAACAAAAATTAAACTCTTTGAAATGGAAAGTAGAATTTTGCAGGGAGCCAAGTCTGTAAGAATTGTGACCCAAAAAATGGCTTTTTTATTCATTAAAATTCAAATGCAGATAAGTAAGCAACAGCTCTAGTAAGGATTATAGAAATTCTGTATTTATGAGGAAGCAGGAATTTTATAAATATTGAGATTGGCTATTTTCTACCTACATACATATTTTTTTTTAATAGAAGAGTAATAACATTTGCTAGTCCAGCAATAATACTATGCATTTATGCAGCAGCTTTCATCCAGACATCTCCAAGCACTTCACTAACATTAGTTTGATGAAGCTTCACAGAGCTCTTACAGAAGCAAATTATGAATTATTCTTCCCAGTTTACAAATTGAGAAATGGTTGCACAAAAAAGGTGAAGGAATTTTGTCCAGAGGTGAAGGCTGAGAACATGGCAAAGCTGTGACAGAATCTGGGAGCTCTGATTACAGCAATGATTCTCCATCTGAGGGACTTCAGCAGTTTAAAGGTGCGCTTAAAGGAAGAGAAGTTACTTCAGTAACTGATGGTCTGACCTTAAAGTACGTCAGTCACTTCAATATGAACTGCTTATGTGCATATGGTAGGTTAGAGTAAATGAGAGTAACTTATTCTTACAGATCATCATCAATATTGTATGAATTAAACACAATCTTAGAAGGGGAGATCAACTCAGAGCTGTGCACTAAATGACTATGTTGCTTCACGTATTCAGTTAGTCTAGGTTACGTAGCACTGAATTATGCCATGTAAATGTTAATTTTACAGATAAGATGAGTTTAAAATATGTTCCCAATAGCAGCAGCAGCCATAATGACAACAACAACAACCCAGAAGATGCTTTAAAGGTTGTCAAAACTCCTCCTCTACAAGACTTCTTAATGAATTTTGCTCCTGCTTTAGAAAGAAAGTCAGTCATAAAGATTATGTGAAGGAAAGAAGTGTCAAAGCCAAAATAAATATAGACTGAACAGAACACCCACTTTCATCAACTTTTACCATTTTAAAAAAGATAAAAACTGACAAATGTAGAAATGTTTCATGTTTTCAAAAGGAAAATTCTTCTTTACCTCAAAATATGGAACAGGAGACTTGGGTCTTCCCTGCCTGAATTTAGTCTTCAGAATATGCTTCCACTAGCATAATAAACTACCTTCGACAATCAGGAGGTTTCCTTTCTTAGATTCAGTCCTTTTGTGGTTATGTTTGGTTGGGGTTTGTTTGTTCATTTTTTCGTTTGTTTTAATTCTTCTTCCCCCCCTTTCCTTTTTGCTATCTTTCTGACACGTCTTTAAATGATCAAGATTACCGGGCTGGATAATCTCCAAGAAATTAATTGGCTAAATTGCAGCTAAGACATTTCAATGGCTGAAGGGATGTTGATAATGATGATGAGGATTATGATGATAATGATGATTATGATAATAATGTTTTGAATTTGTGAATTCGTAACTTTATTTTACTTGTCAGCCTCACTGGATGCTTTGATATAGTAGGTTCTGGCTCTGAGTTGCAACCTCTGTGCAGCAGGTGGCATTACACTGTCCCAGAAACACTCACATGCCATATTGAAGTAGATTTCACATCACCGTTGGTGTAAGCATTGCTGCCTTGGAACTTCTCATTTAATCTCATGTCTTGTCTCTCACCCACTAATTTATATCAAACCCTTTCTTTCCATTTACACTGTAACACCTCTTTAAATCAAGCATGGATGTCTTTTTAAGGGCTTTAAGTGGCAGGGAATCCACAGCATTTAGCTGTTGCAGTGATTAATTACCACTGCTATTTAGAGTCACACCTGCATCTGAGTTTGAACATGTCTTTGAAGTTTGCATCCGTGGGGCTTTGTCAGAACATTTTCATTTCTATTTAAGAGCATTTTGCTTGCAAATCTCTTCCCCATATAAGTACTGAATTGCTATGATCAAGTCGTCATTGTTCTTTACTGCATGTAGTGCAACCGATGCCTTCTGTTGGGAACAGCCATTTCAAGTCTGTCATCAAGGAATGAAAATACATGGCATGGGCCTTTCCTCTGACACACACAAGACCACAGTTTTCATCATGTTATTAAAGAAAGTGGTCCAAAGGGAGGGGTTTCAGAGAAAAACCGCTCGTATTTGTTCATTTCTTTAGGACTTGCATGTCTGATCCTTGATTGTTTCTCTCCAATTTCAAGTAAAGCTGAATTTTGGGGCTGGTTTTTTTTTGTGGTTTTAGGGTTTTTTTCCCCAGGGATCATATTCCTAACATAGGAATATTTTTGGGATGGAGAAGGCAGAATAGGGGAGGGCAGTGCTAGAGGCTTTTAGACTAACACAGCATCTGCTTGTGGCTTAATTCATCTGGTGGCAAAGCCATCACTCCTTAAAATCCCCTTTAAGCAATTCTCTTTGGTGGCCTGAATCTACTGAACTCTCTATCCAGGTTTCCAGGCAGAGCAGAAAGCTTAAAGGGTTTCTTGTTTTGCTGTCTCTGTTGACCAGAGCCTGCTATGCTGCTTTTCTACCACTGGCCCTCGACTGATGGATCTGGCAGCATCTGAGGGGAAGGTTCATAGTCCAATGGATTAATGACACTTTGATTGACTTGGTGTTGTTTGATGTGTTGTAGATATGCTCAGCCTGTGTCTCCTGTCTCTTTATCTTCCCTGTGCGGTTATGTTGACAGTTTCACCACTTCCCTCCTGAGCTGGCTTTAGAGTACAAGGAGTTTCTCAGTAGGAATTTTTGCCTTTGTCTCCTGGATTCTCTCTGCCATCCATACAGCAATCATCCTCTTTATACAAGGAAGGGGGTCATGAATGTGATAACTCACTTATAAAGGAAAGTGGTTAACTTGTTCTTTAAAAAGAGAAAAATTCGAATCAAAACACCTCATCCTAAAGCTTTAGGAGCGCAAAAAACTAAGCTGCTGCTCTGAAAAATCTGAATTAATCCTGACTGCTGATGCCAAAGACATCTTTCCCATGCTTGATATGCCTAAACACTGACACGTGCCACAGGATTGGAAATGGCTTCCTACTGGCCAGGAGTCCCAAGGGGGAGAAATTCTCACTCAAAGCTGCCAGCCAGAGACTGTGATTTCCACCAATGTGTGGCCCTAACAAAATGTGCAGTCCAAGCTACAGCACAGTTCAAGGCTCTTTTCCCAAGCTTGTGAATGTAAGATGCTGGAGGTGTTAAGAGGGTAGTAGGAGCTTGAGGTACGTGAGTCCTGGCACACATAAGGAGGACAACAGATGACCTCTAGAAAAGACCTAAATACAGAAAAACAAAAAGAAAGAGAAAGAAGAATCTGACTGTAGCAACAGTTGGAATCCTGATAGCTCCAGAGATAAACAAACTGTGTTGTACTGGGGTCTTAATCCCCAGGACTTGGTAAACTGTAAGAGGTTCCCTTTAACCCTGGTGTATTGTGTTCTTTCACTGAAACATTAGAATGTCTTTTGAAACTTTTCCCCTCTTTTCCAATTGAAATCTAACTGAAAAGAGCTTCAATGGTTTGAATCATGACTCTTTTTGTCTGTCTGACTGACTCACATTTCATCCTGCATGGAGTTCTTGACTCACTGAGACTATTTTTGACGCTCTGGAGATAAGCTTCGCTACCAAGAAAGTGGAACTTCATAAAATCACAGAAAATACATTCAAAAATAAGAAAGCTTAGGAGGTCACCTGCCCCAAGACTCCATCAACCACATCTAAATCTTTCTTGAGAGATGTTTCACCTGTTTTTAAAAACCTCCAGTGGTTCCAATCTCACAGCTCTCTCTTCCAGTCCTTACCTGTCCTTACTGTTGGATGTTTTTCCTTCATGTGTAATCTAAATTAAACAATTATCTCTTTTTTCTCATCTCTTTGGAGACACTAAAGTTATGTTTTCAGATGATGAGACCACACTTTTCAACTGAGAATATATCATTCCCTAATCAGGCTGCAATGGGCAGCAGGTCTGTCCTTTGAATTCAGACATTCTTGTGTTTGTCATCATATCCTTACACATTTTTCTTTGCCATACACAAATCCCCCTTCATTTTTCTACCTTTTTCTTTGTATTTTGCTCTCTCATCATGTCACATTATTCCTTGTCTTCATGTCCATGCCTCTCAATCTGCCTTGGTTTTGCTTATGTTTGCAATACTTCGTTCTCACCTCCCGACACAAGCAGCTGCAGCTCCATCAGATAATGTTGTTGGTAGCTGAACTGACGTATGTGATGTCAAGGATAGCTCTCCATTTTGTTCTCCTGGCCCTTCTCTGAACTATTGATGTAAATACGTGGCAGAAATGTCCCTCATGCAGGCTGTTCCTCTCAAATGAAAACATGACACGTCCATAAAATGTGATCTATGTGTAATCATCATACACATGCCTTCAGACAGGGGAGAGAAGTGACTTGCTAATTAAGTTTTACAATCCAGTGGTTGTGAGAAAGATAAAAACATGTCCCCGGTCAATCCATTACAAAGAGAACAGAACATCTGACCTTTTCATCCTGCCTTCCGTTTGCACTCGCTAGATCCATAACCTTTTCCAGCTGGAATGGAAAGTTCAATTAAGTTTTGTTGGCTCAGAAAAATGCCCATGTCCTGGAGAGTAGATTAGGCACTCAGGGGCTGCAATTATCCATCTGGTGCCACTTCAGCTATAATATCTATATATTTATATACATACTGCCACCGCTTCCAAGGATAAACACTGTGCTGAGTTGCTCAGAAGAGGGTCACAAGCCTTACAGCTAGGGACACTTCTAATCCTCAAGATCCAAACCACCAGGCTCCATGCAGAGTAAACCCAGCGTCAACAGAACTTCTGCTACTCATAGCCTCAAAGGGAATATGTCAAAGTGGAAAGGATTCATCACATACCACACAACCTTTCAGGTTTCCATCTGTGTCAATTCACTGATTTATGGATCTGCACTTTCCCACAATCTGGAGGAGGCATACAAAACCTTTGGAAATAATTTAATCGGTGTTGAGAAAGAAGTTTTATAAATACAGACACCCGTATATATTATATAGTTAACACTTTTGAGGACAAAGTGCTTGGCCTTGGCGAATCATTCATGCAATTACATCAAAGATGAGGCACTGACAGCAACCAACGCATCAATCATCTGGCTGATCGATAATGCCTGCAGTATATGCAATCAAACCTAATCAGACTCACATAGCCTCAGGACGAGAGAACATCTGAGATCTTCACCTCACACAGAGAGGCTGTAGCTTCAAGGGCTCATTTGAGAGTTTGCTGAGCAGAATTTTCCCTTTGGGGCTGTTTTTACACTGTTTGCAGATCTCAAACACTCTCTAAAAGGGGAGCAAACACATCTTGGATGATCACACAAAAGTTACAACTGAGTCCTTAAGAAAGGGGATGCAAGATTCACATTTATTCCTAATAAATCACAAGGCCAGTGGACATTGCAACTCATAATCAAGCCTCTGCCTTTACCAGAATGTTATAAAAAGATCTACATAAATCTTGCCTTACCCACTGGACACTAAGAAATGTAGCAAACAAGCATGCATTTGTGTTGCAACAGTCTACTGTGGTGCAAGTTGCTACTAGTTTAAACTAGTACCATGAAAACAGGTTGCCCTGATCAAAATGACAAGAGAAGACTGCCTCACCTTATCCTCAACGAGGAAGCTGGGCTTCCTGTGCCAGAAGTTCACAGATTTGGGAGATGTCATTTCTGAGCTCCATCTGGAGTCTTTCTGTGGGGTTGGGGAGCACAGCTTCTTATCAAGTGGTCATCACAGTCAGCAGGTTCTGCAGCTGCAGAAGATAGATGTACCTGCCTCCACTAGCACTAGTCTTGGGAACACTCACTGGACAGCAACCTGTTAATGTTAGTTAGCATCACAGCAACCATTTGGCTTGGCAGTTTGGCTGCTCTGATGGCCAACTCTACTGCTAGAGCAAAATCTTCTGTCTGCAGAAAAGCAATTCTGAGACACATACAGGAAATCTGTCACTGAGTTCCCTCCTCCCTTCACTTACCTTCTGACTCTCATCTTTTCTTGAGGAAATAAAGACTTTGAGAGAGCCCTAGGTCACAGATTTACAGTGGCTACTCTGAGAACTGAGGGGAACTTTTCTAATCTACTCCAAAAGTTGCTTCTTCCATCCCACAGCACTCTGACAACCACCTCCACCCTGACTCCAGCATCCCTTGGTTTCTTATTTTTAACTCCTTACTCTTTCTACAACGTGTGAAAAAGCCATTAAGTCCACCCTGAAATAATAATGTCCTACAGCAAGAAACTGGCTACACCATCGGCCAGGAAGGGTGTAGATATGGCTGTTTCTGTTTCAGTCTCCTAGAGCAGAAGTCTGGGCTTGTCTATCCATTGCCCACAGCATCCTTGGTGGCACGGCTGCCGCTCAGATGTGCTGCTCTTTCCCCAAGGGAAAGATCCCACCCCGGGGCAACCCAATCTCTGCTTTGCCACCAGAGTGGGCTGAGTCTGCAGTTCTTGGGAAGTCTCCCTCCTTTCCCTTGCTGGTTTCTGTGCTGTGTCTCATTAGCTGCTCATCTC